>NC_043970.1:54620603-54712603 GCF_902148855.1 Sphaeramia orbicularis | reverse complement strand
TTAGTAAGGCCTGCAGTGTCCAGGATTCTATGATTTGTCTCAGCATTTGGAGATGTTTGTAACTGTCCTTGGATGGTGGTGTGGCCAGTTGAATGAAAACCAAACTTATTAAAAATGAGAAAAATATCTGTTTGGGTGTGAACCAGACACCATACTTTTTCCACCACATTTGAAACCACCATCCAAACATATTTCCCAGTTTTGGAGCCTTATTCTCTATTGCTTGACAAAGTGAAATTGTAACATCATATTTCTCTGTAACAGAACTGTTTTTTTTACAGCAAAATGTCACCATAAGTTATGTGGTTGTTTGACAGTGCGCTTGTAATCCCATTTGAAAGATTTTAATAGGATATTGCTCTGTTGGAGAGTGACAGGAACGATGGCACACAGCAATCGACTGTGATACAGATTCGCTCCCACAATAATGTAAGGCCCATTGTATGCACTGTGGCCCTGGTGCGAGCCCCAGCAAGGATTCAGGAAGGAGAAATGCCACTCGCTCTTTAGAATTTCAAAATGTTATCGACTTGGCTGCCTGTGAAATTCACACCGGATCATGAAATCTCAACTGTTTAATGGTAACACGGGCTAAAAAAGCGTGGCGGTTTCCCTCCACCGAGAGCTGCGGATGTGTATCACAATAATTAGTCAGTGATAAACTCCGTTAACCTTAGCTTTTGGATGTGGTGGCGCTTTTTCTCTTCAAATGTGGTTTTTAACTTCAGTGTGCAGTGCAGAGAATGATGAATAGATAAACCCAGAGTAGCTCTTAGGAGGAAAAAGTGGAGGAGGCCGATGGCTTTTGTGCTCTGGGATCAATTTTCCAGGGCTAATCTCCTGCCTGTGAACCACCCTCCGCTTCCCTCTCGTCGTCCTGCTCCATCTCGCCTCTCCGGCGCTCTCTGATAGATCTCCATTGGCTGGCACAGAGCAGGGACTCGGCCATGCATGCAGCTCCAGCCCATGGGTGCTGTCGCTCTCCCCTTTCCCTTTCTGTCTCTCTTTTTCCCTCTCTGCTCAAGAAATATTCATTATTAGTAATGGAGACTTACAGAGCACCGCGGGTTCTCTCTCTCTCTCTTCTCTCCTCTCTCTCTCTCTCTCTTTCCTTGCAGATAAGGAGGAAGTGGAGGAGAGGAGAAAACCTTCTGGCCAGGCTCGGTAGAATCCCCCTGAGCGCAGTCGATCACAAGGCATTAATCTTGCTGTTTAATGACCGACTGCTGCTCTAATTGCTTATACACAGAGATGAGAAACTGAGGGGGGGCGACCACCATTTAAAAAAATTTCCTTCGCTTTTATTAAATTTATTAACTTTCCTATAAGCACCTCTAGACCAGTTGTGGATATTGAGCATCGTGTGTGTGTGTGTTTCTTTAGGTACCGATGCAGCGTTGTGCAGCAGCTGCTCATGTTTTTATAGTAGTTTTGTGGCAGAAAAAGCCCTTTATCCTCCAGATGCATATGTACAGAAGTATTCTTAACAGAGCTGCTTGTAAAGGTCAGATCACATGGGCTGGCTGCACAGGAGGCAGAGACATGAAAAGTGTCTCAGTCGTCAGCTGAGCTCATAAATCTTGGCTAAAATGAGGCCAGTGATGCTTGGACCTGTGTGCTAACCCCCCCCCCCCCCCCCCCCCCAGCACAAACGCAAAACCTGACAAAAGTAAATACATACATACATGTTTAAACTGATTTTTAGGTTACAGGTACATAAAACCAAAATATTGTGGGCTTTTTTTTTTTTTTTTTTTACAGCTTGAGCACATGAAATATTAATTTTACACTTTTATAACTGCACGCAAATCAAACCCAGACCCTGACTGGACATTTACTGTAATATGAACCAGCATTTAAACCCAGTTGTCGAGATTAAAGATAAGATAATTCCAGTTCATCCTTAAAAGTCCCGGCTGCAAAAAATGTCCTTGATTGGTCAAAAGTATCTTCAGTCAATCTTGAAAAAAATCCCAAATGCTCTGATTCAGAAGTGAGCAATAATTGTTGGTTTGTTTTTGGGTTTTTTTGATAATTATTTCAGAAGCTCCACACAGAGCATGTCACTAAGAGTAATCATGACTTATCTCACACTAAACTTGGGTCAAATGAAGTTTATGGAGTTTTTTTTTCCTCAGCTTTAGTCTTAATCGAACTGGCCGTAAACTGAAGATACTGTTTATTTGAGAAGTTCCCATAATGTGTTTTGGTTTGCATGGCTTAACCATGACCTCTGACCTCCGTGTGTTGGAGAGCATAAAGAACATGCCTCGACAGGGATTAAGTGTCACAGTGTCTCCTTTTGTGGATATTAATTCACTGGGAAACATGTTTTTAAATTGATGAGCAAACTTTAGATTGTTAGTCCTTCAAAGTGGACTTGTGCTCAAAACTGATTCTTAAATTCATTTTAACTTATATTTTAGGCTCTTCCAGCATTTTCTTCAACTTTCTGTCCAGATTTTTGGATATACAGCAAGAAAATTGGATAAAAGTTATATCATTTCATTTCACAATTTCATTTTGGCAATTATTCTCATTTGTGTGGGAAAAATGGAAAAGCTATAGTACATGATAAATAAACACCAGCCAAAAATCTGAAATTCAACAACTATTAGAACTATTAGGTAGGTTTTTAGATTCATTTGTAGGGTTGCATAATTATTATTATTATTTTTATTTTTATTTATTTATTTATTTTTTAACAAATTTTAGGAAACCACTCAAAGAAATTCAAATCATCACTAATAACAGACAAACTCAAAAGCTTATTCCAACAAAAATCACTGTATTTAGACTAAAGTGCTGTCTTTTCTCTGTAGAGACTGAGACAAATCTGTTTTTTTTTTTTCTTGTGTAGGTGAGTACAGAAACATTTAAATCTGGAATATAATAGTCTAGAAAACCCTGATGTGGTTTAGGTGTGTTGGGTGCTGCGCCTAAGCCTTGGACCAGGAGGGTCAATCTTGGACTGCTGATATTCTAGATATTTCTGGCAGTGAGTCTCCTCCAAATGCGACTGTAAATCATCTTTTCTGTGACCCTGTTCTGGAGTCTGGTTTTGCTTACTGTGGTGGACTCCTTCAGAGCCCGTTCCCGTCTTCTCCCGGACCAGAACCACAGCTCTGGTCATGTGGTTTTATTTTGGGCATCATTTAAAAAGCTGTTCGTTCGGTTATTAGCGAGTGTCACTCGGTTTACATCGGAACAGCTACTACATTTTGGCCGAACGCCGTCTTTGTCTCCGTCTGCCTGATGCGGGGAACGTTGCAGCAGACTCGCATGATGAACATGAGGTCGTTAGAACAGTTGATGTAAACCAGACGCCTGTTTTAGAGCCGGTCTGCACTGGAGGGAGAGGCTGAGGAGGAGCAGGCGACAGCGAGGAGGAGGAATGAGGCAGATGTGGTCTGTGGTGGAGGAAAGCAGATGGGATCGCCACTGCAGTCGATGTAAAAGTAGGTGTAGGGAGGTTTCTGTTGGTTTTCCACAGGAGCCGGTGTCATCTGAGGACTTTAACTTTAACAGCCGCTCTGACGTCGCTGCTGCTGCTCTCCTCGTTTCCCTCCGTCGTTCAGACACCGTCAGTCACACTGATTTGTCTCCGGAGCTTTAGACTCAGCACTCCGAAGATAAATGGGACATAGACTTAGAAAAATTCAATATCAACTGCCAAAATATCTTTTTTACCTATAATGAAGCCATATGGTATAGCATTTTGAGTAATTGACACTGTTTTTCATTTTATCCACATCAACAAAATGCACAGGAGATCAACAAAATTAAGAAATTCATTTGAAAAAAAATCACCAAAAAAATAACAAAATTAACAAGAGCAGGAACCAAAATTTGCCAGTTAATCCACGAAAGGAATGCTAGTGAAAAAAAAAAAAATCCAGAGAAAAGCAAAAGTTAAAACAAAAACAACTCTAAAGTAACAAAACTTAACGTTAGTGTCCCGTGTGCAACACACTAATCAAGAAAATTGACATAATTTAACTGAAACAACCAAAAATAATCCACAAAATGGACAGAATGTAACAAGCTATTAAGAAAAATTATAGAAATCAGCTAGAAAAGAATAAAACAAACCACACAATCAACAAAAATGAACATGACTGTCCAAAAAATGAACAAAGAGCAACACGGTAATCAAGAAAGTGAACAGAATTTAACCAAAAAGAACAAAATATTCCCCCAAAAAAGAACAAAATAATCCACTAATTGAAGGAAGTGAAAAAATAAATCCATAAAGTAATTGTAAAAAAAAAACAAACAACAAAATTATCCATGAAATGAACAAAGAGTAACAAAATAATCATCCAAATGAACAAAAATGAATGTAATGGTAAACCAACAGACAACCCAATAACGTCCAATCTTGGATCCTTTATAAAATGAGTTGGTTCAATACTGGATTAGATGAAGCGTCGTCTTCATTTCTTCGTTGTCTTCATCAGACCTGAATCGACTGAAAACCACCTCCATGGCCTGCACACGTCATCCACCCACCGTTTATACAGAGTTAAACGCCTCCTTACTCTTTGTGCTGATGTTTTTTTTGTTTTTATTTTGCAGTGGCTGTTAATTTCTAAAAGGGAAATGATTGTTTTCCTTCCTCTTTCCTGCATTGGACTTGCTTTTACTTGTTCCTGATCTTATCCGTCAGGTTGTGTGTACACCTGATGAATTGGTTTGTTGCTCTTCAAGCCTTTTTACTTGGCAGCTCGCCTCAGGTTGTTTCCCTTTGCCTCCATTTAATGTTTTAAAGCTGTGGCATTTGAAAGTGGATTGGATGGAGTTGAGGTTTTTTTTTTTTTTTCTTTTGTACGTTTACAACAGTGGTTTCAACTACTACGTGTGACTTTGCATGGCTGTGATTTCAGCTCGAACTCACGAGAAGCATTAACGCTCTGGGCATCATCCTTTCCACTGGCACTGGGCCCACACTGTCTCTCATGTGGGTCTAAGAAAAATCAGTGTAATTTTCATTTTGATAGCCTTTGAATCATGTGAATCTAAAAACGTCTTTACCTGCGTTTGCTCCCCAACGCCAAGCCGAGGCTTCATTTAATAACTCAATAGGGCACATACCAAAAGTCGTGATCATTTCAGAGGCAGTGTTTTCTCTCCCCTTTATTGAAGAGTTATCACGTTAACTTGTCATGAAATGTTTCTCTTCCGTTGTATGCCAAATATTCCTTTCAGTTGTCGATATAGAGTCATAATATGTTTGTTTTTTTTTCAGCCTCTGTGAGCGCGAGCACTTTGTGTGATTGCTGTATGACTGAATATATTTAACTGAAAAATTTAACATAAACTTACTTATTTATCTATTGCTATTTATCTGTTATTATTACCTCCGCCAGGAGGTATTGTGATCATTTTGTTTTGTGTGTTTGTTTGTTAGCAACTTTAGGGGAAAACTCTTCCACCCATCTTTCCCAAATCTTCCCCACAGATAGGCCTAGGCCCTGGGACCAACCCATTACATTTTGGGCCAAGTAGGCCAAAGTTCAAGATCACAGCAAGGTCACAAAATCTACAATTTTCCTATCTGTCATCACTGAGCAATTTTCCAAAATTCATCAAAAATTCAAAATGACTCCGATTAGCCTCCAGTTTGATCCACCCGTAGCTTAGAACAATATCTTGTATCTGGCACAAAATTGTCCACATCCACTGTGGAATGTGGACTCTGTGGACGTTTACATTGAACATTGAAAATCCCATTTACCACACATTTAAAACTAGAAGCACTCGGAGAGCGCAGACCTCCGCCAAGGCTGATCAGTAGCCCCCCCTGTGGGCCCCCCCACGCCAAGGAGGTTATGTTTTTGCCAGGGTTTGTTTGTCTGTCTGTCTGTTTGTTTGTCTGTCGGTTAGTGTGCAACATAACTCAAAAAGTTATGGACAGATTTTGATGAAATGTTCTGGTCTGCGCCCCACCCGTGGGCCCCCCCCACCCCCGATCACCACCAAAATTTAATCATTTCTTCCTTATCCCATTTCCAACAAATCCTGAAAATTTCATCAAAATCTGTCCATAACTTTTTGAGTTATGTTGCACACTAACGGACAGACAAACAGACAGACAAACAAACAAACCCTGGCAAAAACATAACCTCCTTGGCGGAGGTAATTAGAACTCAACTAATATTGATTGGAATTTAATATAATTGGACATATACATGACTGGTACCATGCTTAAACTTTGTACCAAATA
This sequence comes from Sphaeramia orbicularis, assembly GCF_902148855.1. Classification (NCBI taxonomy): domain Eukaryota; kingdom Metazoa; phylum Chordata; class Actinopteri; order Kurtiformes; family Apogonidae; genus Sphaeramia; species Sphaeramia orbicularis. The sequence goes on along the minus strand of NC_043970.1, from coordinate 54,706,377 downwards.
TCGTTCCGCTCCATTTCTCTTCCGTTACGCTCTGTTGACTTTTGTTGTTTTTTATGCACCATTTTCAAAAAATCATAAAAAGTGCAATTCATCAAATATCATTATGAAATTTGTTTTGCACATCCATAGTTTAAAAACAAATAGTTGATCCGCACATGCACACCGTTCGGGGTGCTTGGCGGAGGTTTGCGTTCTGTGAACACTTGTTTATCTATTATTTTAATTTAATCATATCCATCAGTTTGCTTTTTATTATTATGATTCCTTTCTCCTGTTTTCCCTTATTCTTTATGTTTAACAACTGAATGTATACATTTCTTTGCTTTTTTTTTTGTATACAGGACTGTTTGTCCTTGGTTGGAGCGGTACTGGGGTAGGGACTAGTTTGTTGTTAAAACTTGCTAAAATACCTATAAATAAACCTTGAATTAAAAAAAAAAGAAAAATCAGACATAGAAATAAAGAGCTCATATGTCAATATACATCTAGAAAATTTTAAGTGTCATTTACATTGATGTATAATTTAGAATTTGAAGTGATCGTAACATATGATATATAATGTACATTATAACGGTTAACATGATTGACAACCACCAAAAAACATGACATTACACTATAAACACCATGTCTTTGGTTGCATTTACAAAACTTTCATTCTTTTCACACATGTATATAATTACAACAAGAATTCGAGATGATTACATGATATTGCCGACAGAATAGACGTGAAAACACTGACTTGGTGATGCTCACGAATGATCTCGACTTTTAGTATGTGCCTTGAATAAGTTTTGATGAACCTGCGCCCAGCGGATGTCGAGCTGACACTAAGGGTGGGTTACGCCTGGTATTTATTTCGTCTGTGCTGAAGCAGAGACGGCACACTCGGAGATGTTTGCCGGAGACTTGACTGAAAGGAGCTTAAGTGCTGTAAGATGTGAGCAGTGGCTGTTAATGAGATTAGAGCAGCATTCAGGCCAGCGCAGAATGTGATTCAGAAACCAACTGTGATATGGGTGTAATGTAATCCTTAACAGATCGGTACAGAACACGTAGTCCGGTACGCAGCTCGTTTCTGTCCGGTAAGCTAAATGAGCCAAGTAATTGCAGTTTTGTCAGTCAAACACGGTGTAATTGTTTACAGGTGTGGAGCAGAATTTCAGAGGTTGAGCTTTGGCAGAAAGTCAGGTGTCATCGTGTACCTGGATACAAAGAGTCTGTGATCAGTTTGGAACGGGTTGTCATTTCCTCTGTAATTTTAGTTTCATGACATGATCACAGAACGTCTTTGTGTTCAAGTAACAGAATATGTTTCTTTTTGTATATTTATCATAGTACTTATGCTCTAAAAGTTAGGACAGGTTCACACCATGTACTGTACTGTTGCCCTTTGTTTTAGGTCAGAATAGTAGGGACGCACCGATGCAACAGTACATATTTACTAGGCCTGGGTATCATGGCCAGTTTCCTTAATCGATTCAATTTCGATTCTTAAGTTTCTGAATCAATGAATTGCGATTCGATTCAGTATTAATTGACTGATTCAGATTCATTTAGTGATACCAAAGTACAACTTTGAGTGGTAACTTCATTATTTGACTACTGCAGCCATGCAACACAGAATCAATATTGATATTGGAAAGGAAATAAATCTGACATTTCATCAGTAAACAGATGAATCTGTTCTGAAATAATGAACACAAACATGTCCATGTTTCTCCAGTGGATCTGAACAGACTTCTGTCTCATCTTTATTCTGTTTTATATCTGGTGCTTCCAGCCTTAAGGCACATTACTATCATCCTGGGGCACTGACACCAGTTTGGCCCCCCTGAAACAGACTCATGTTGGGCCCTTGGTACAAGAAACTCACTCTATGGGGAGGGTGGGTGGAGCTTTGTGATTTCCGCTTTATTATTCGTCTAACTCCGCCCTCAGCCACAGGTGATCCAAGTTAATATTTCTAGAACGACTGGCCTCTGTGACCCACCTCCGCCGGCCAGTTCCTCCACACTGCGGGTTCGAGTTTGAGGCCTGGAGGACCTCCCACTGAGGGGTTTTCCCCACCCTTCCTCCCACTGAGGGGTTTTCACCACCCTTCCTCCGCGTTCCTCCCGCGCCAGAACTGTTGCAAGCACGACCAAGACGCCCCATCTCCAAGCCGGCCGGTCCTGCTCTGAAAAATCAATCTCATCCGCCATTAATCGATTACGCAGAATTTAAAAAAATTGATACAAAATCGATTAAATCGATTTTTTTTTTTTTACCCAGCCCTAATATTTACTGTTATCAGGTTATCAGCGTGGAAGATGTAATTTTACAGATGACTGTGGCAGACAGGTTTTTTCCCCCTCTCAGACAGGTTACCTATTGTTATTATTTTGGATCATCATATTCTGTACAAAAATTTCATTCATTCAAAAATTTTCATTCGTTTAGATTTAATGTAGGGTTGGTGGTTCGAATCCTGCTCTGTCCTAGTTGTGTGCAGCTGTGTCCTTGGGCAAGACACTTCACCCTCCTTGCCTCCAGTGCTTCTACCCACACTGGTGTATGAATGCGTGTGAATGTTAGGTGGTGGTCAGAAGAGCTGTAGGCGTGAATTGGCAGCCACGCTTCCATCAGTCTGCCCCAGGGCAGCTGTGGATACATGTGTAGTATACCACTACCAGAGTGAGAATGTATGAGTGAATGAATAATGGATCCACTGTGTGCACTTTGAGTATGCGTTCATAGAAAAGCCCTATATAAATCTAATCCATTATTATTATTTTTATTATTATTAATTCACTCAATGAACAAAAATGAACCCACATAATCTATCAAAAGTAACAGAAAATGAAGAAAAAAACAACAAAAACTAATTCAAAGTAAGTAGGGGTGTAACGGTACACTTGTTTGTACTGAACCCTTTCAGTTCGGGGCCTTCAATACAATACAGAGGTGTACCGAACAAATACATGTATCCTAAGTGAAGAACGCAAACACTGGGGAAACAGGGTGACTGCAAGCAGAACCCATGTGCAGGGTTTCCTCTATATACATTCAGCAGTGGCGAATTCTCAGCAGCACTGCAAAAAAACCCCAAAAAAAACCCAAAACATGACAACAAAGAGTATAACAGAGGCACAGAAGCTGGGTCCGATGTTCGAAGCATGTTAAGTTACTTTCGGTTTTTGGTTTGTTGCAGCTTTGTGGCACAAGAGAGTCCACGGGTTCTGTTATAGCAAAAAGGGTTTTATTTATTTTTTTTATCTCAAGTTGTCAAAATCAAGTGAACCTGCTCCTCTTCTCCTTTACCGTGCCTCTGCTGCGGTGTTACTGTAAGGTCACGTTCACAGTACCTCAGGGAATATTGTGAGGCATTCAAAAACACTCTGTAAATTACAGTGTTTGCGATAAACGAGCATTTTAACATGAAAAAATACATGATACAAGATGTGGGTTGCCTGTTAATGCACAAATGACTGAACAATATTTTGTTGAAGTAACAAAATACTTTACCAAAAGTACAAAACTTAACATTTTTGTCCAGAAATTGAATGAAAAGCTACACACTATTAACAATTTAATTGAAAAAAAAACAAAACAAAACCCAAAAAGTTCTAAAAAATGAATCAAAGAATCAAATAATTCACAAAATCAATGAAAATGAACATGATTATCCACAAAATAAGCAAAAAGCAACACAGTAATCAAGAAAATGAACAGTTTAACAGAACAGAATCACCTTGGATCATAATATTCTGTACAAAAATTTGGAAAAGCTACAGCAGATGTAAAAATGAACAGTATCCAATCTATCCAAACAACTCGGTGAAGAAGTCCACTTGGACAAATAATTAGATCAAAGAAGAATCATTTATTTAGTTTTGATGCTTTCTGCATTGATTTAATTTGATAAATTAGTTCAGTTCAAAAAAAGGGAAGCTCCATGTATTGTGTTTTTTTTTTTTTTTTTTTTTTTTTGATGAAGTGAAGTTACTGTTAGTTTAGTTTTTAATCAAAATAATACAGTTATGTAAAAGAGGGTCAAACATGAATGCTGTACTTCAGTGGTTATAAACCTCAATACAATTATTCTGGCAACATAAGAAATAAATTAATTGGTTTCGGATGCTTTGTCTAAACCTTATGATGGCTGATAAAACTGAAATATTTATATGTTATGTTTTATAAATTTGTATGATTTAAGAAAATGTGCTGAAGAGGCAGTTCAGTGGCCTTTTTATATCTATACAGTGAAGATTTCTTTATTTCCCAGGCACATAACGAAGGATAAATACCAACAAAAATATAGTAAACAAACAGAAAATGGCATCAGTGTCAGCATCGGTATCAGCCATATTATTGTAAAAAATATAATCAGCCCAGCACTTCATTATCTCTGTATCTATACACCTGTCAGTAAGGTGCAGTCATCCTTTTTGTGCATTAATTTCTAATGCAAAATAAACAGAAACACAGCCCTGGTTTTCCCCGCTGCACCCAAATGAAAAGGCAGCTCCTACTGAGCTGTGAGTCCGTGCACCGTATTGAAACACTGCAGAAAGAACCTGAAACTTCCACCGCTTTCTGCTCAACCTCCCTGTCCGTCTCAGTCGCTGCACTCCTGTTTGCATTTTTATGGCTTCTTTTGCCATCTTTTTGGTGGTGTGATTCTCCGATGTCACTTTAGATATGAAATACTGTTTTGCATTCCAGGAAATGTGCAATTTTCATTATCAAGGTGCCCAGTGTAAACCAGCAGATCCTTGAAAATGGCTTATCACACTTGTTATTCTTTAACTCGACTGATTATTCTTATGTGTTATATAAGCTGCGGTCCTAGTCTGACTTACTGTGGTTGACTTGGTTTCCCACAGCTGCTGTATATCAATGTTTAATAGAAGTTTGTCACACTGGAACCATCCATAAAACAGAATTAATTTGGTGCATTTAGTCAGTGACAATGTTATTTTAAAACTGTACTATGCCGCGTCAGCAGCATCGTAGTTTACAAGTGAGTGTGTGCTATTTTAAGCCTCTTAATTTACCAGCGGTGACAGTCAGACCGTGTTGGAGTTGCAGTGTTTTTCTGGAATTTAAGTACTTCTGTCCAAAAAAGAAGTCAAATTATTTTAAGGGTAATGCGTGATTAAAATAAATTTTTACACCAAAGCATAATGTATGTGATACAGTATAAGGTGATAATTCTACTATATTATAGTGAGATCAGGATGAGGTTTGGAGGGTTTGATGTTATATGACTAAAAACTATGCATTTTCACTATTATCATTACAGTGTTCAGTTAAAAGGCACACAGGTGGTTGGTTTTACACTTTCCACTCAGACAGCGTGACACAAAGTGAAACAAATATGCTCCTGGATAAGATGAACATGATGTCCTGAAGTAAACCCTCACACTGTAGTTTCATAGAAAAAGATTATTCACAAATGAACATCACAGCATTTTCCCTACTGTTTCAAGCTTTAAGTGCAGCAACAAAATCAAATCAGTTTTCTGGATGGGTTTTATTCATCGTCAACTTCAGTGTTTCCCAATTTTTGTACAAGGAGACAATGATAACAGTCCAACATTATGTCAAATTATACATCTTCCACAAACTTTAGATCAATTCAGAAACTACCCAAATCTCCTAAAATCCAAGGGAAATAAAGAACAGATCTGAACAACAAAACCAGAAAGACAGTGCATTTAATAAAACAAAAAAAACCCCACTTACCCACTAAGGTAATAAATAGGTTGGGTCGACACAGTACCATAGTGGTTAGAACTTCTGCCATGTTTGATTCCCAGTCAGATTGTGTTGAATTATCCTGCTTGAAAAACTGCAGCCATCAAAAACAGTTATACGTAGGTTTATTTTCAAGTTAGTGTCCTCAACCACGGTACTGATGAAGATCTGAAATTGGTCCCTGAGCGCCTTTAATGACCGCTCACTGCACCTAATGCTAATTGCTAATGCTAATGTTAGGTGCTGTGTACGCCTTAGTATTGGTAAAATGCACAACCAAAGTGAGTTAAGTTTTACTTATTGTACAGGGTGTCCATAAAGGTTTGGACATGTAGGCAAAAATGCATATTTTCAAGAAATACAATTTTCAACATTTTTTTTTCAGTTGTAATATTAACAAATAACATCCCCAATATGATTTCCAACATTTGTGATGCAAAGGTTGATGCACTTTGCAAGATTCACGTGATCTTGATGCAATAACTTCACATTGCCGTCAACTTTAGCACATTGACTTTTTATGCGTTTAATCATGTGGATTCCATCTGTGATTTTCATTGAGTACACCTTCTGCTTTAGCAAACTCCAGAAAGAGAAGTCAAGGGGCTAAGGCAGTGTTTTTCAACCTTGGGGTCGGGACCCCATGTGGGGTCACCTGGAATTCAAATGGGGTCACCTAAAATTTCTAGTTATTGATAATAAAAAAATATATGGTGAGTTGAGAGAAACAATCCCAATCCATAAAAGACATGACAGACTGTGAAACTGCAGCACTGTGTTTTGTTCATCTGTCAAATGTTCATTGTGGTCAGTTTCAGATGCTGCAGCTCTTTCATAATTCATAGTTTCAGTTCTTGTTTGTTCAGTATTAATTGTCCTCCTTGTAAATCACAGCTGGACTGACTGGACAGATCCTGACCAAGGAAAATCAAATTCTCCCTTTGTGCAGTAATCTACACCTGGATTTACTGCCTCTGTCCACAATAACAGACATTATATGGACTAAGTGTCCTCTAAAATTAATGTTTATTTGCAACATAGTATAGCAAACAATCAAAAACAAATTGAATTTAGCCAAAAAAATCTCTGTTTTGAATTTGAATGTCTGGAGTCACCAGAAATTTGTGATGTTAAAATGGGGTCACGAGCCAAAAAAGGTTGGAAACCAGTGGGCTAAGGTCAGATGAACGAGGAGACCACGCTTTAGGGACACCCTGTAGTAAGAAATACACTGACTGGTATCAGTGGATTAAAATATGAATTTGATTTTGATAAGGTTAACATTGATGTAAAAGTTGCCTCGTGCTTTTACAACAGCGTTAACATCCAGGCGTCCTGCTGTTTGTTTGTGTCCATGAATGTTTGTGTTTTAAAGGTCGACGTTGCTCACTTCGTTGATTGACGCAGATCGGCGCTTCCTCTCACTTGCCTCTTTCTCTTTTCTTTTGTTTGCAGCCGAGGACGACGGGCTGTGGGAAAACGGCCTCTCGTACGAGTGTCGCACGCTCCTGTTCAAAGCCATCCACAACCTGCTGGAGCGCTGCCTCATGAATCGCAGCTTCGTCCGCATCGGCAAGTGGTTTGTCAAACCGTATGAGAAGGATGAGAAGCCTATCAACAAGAGGTACGTTGGCACCAGTCCCTGTCCAAATTGTCTCTTTCTGGCAGGGCCCTTTCACTTTGGAAAGGGCTTCTTTTTTTTTTTTTTAACTTTCTCCTTCTTATCATGTAATGCCTGTTGTTGTTAGGCTGTGATGTGGTCTGGTGCAGCTCAGTGGGCTGAACACTGCTCTGACAGACACAGGGGTTTATTTCATGTGAGTCTGGCAGCCAGGCCTCTGCTCCCACCGCCTCTGCTTCATACTCACAGATTTCCTTTATGACTGCTTGTAGTTTTTAAATCTTCATATTATGAGGGACGGCGAAATTACAGTTTAAAATATTTCCACTGTAACTGAATGGGTCCTCACACTTACAGCTCTGTACAGTAGCGGTTGTTTAATAGAGCAGCCAGAAGGTCGAGAATTGATCTGATTTAATGCATGTGGTTTAATGCGTGCATAAGCTCCACAACCCTATATCCTGCAATGCGTTACAGTTGTGATGTGACAAAACGGAAAGTGGTCCTGTTGTGCCAGAGTGTGAGCGCTGTCGGCCTATCTCCGCTCTCGCCCTCGGTGCTTGTGTACAACTGAGACATCCTCCACCTCCTCTTTGCTGAGCTGGATTTCTCACCGTCAGTGTCTGCGTTTATTGATAAGAGATGGAGACGCTGGTAGTAAGAAGAAAATGACCGTACACTTTTCTTTCTTTTTTTTTTTTTGACGTGTACTCACACCGGATTCTTCTACGTCCTATCTCTGCACTTCATGTTCACCTATTTCCGAGCTCAAACTGAGGGCTTTTGAATGTCGCTTTAGAAATTGGAATAATATTTATAACTGGTGTAGTGCGTACATTCAGGACAGTGTATGTTAGAAACTGCTTCAGTTAAAGGATACAGTGCTGGTCATATGCTTTAGACCACAGGTGTCAAACATGCGGCCCGGGGGCCAAAACCGGCCCGCCGAAGGGTCCAGTACGGCCCGTGGGATGAATTTGTGAAATGCAAAATTTACACTGACGTCAATAATGATCAATGATGTTAAAATCATTTTAGGTCAATTCAATCTAAAGTGGGTAAGACCAGTAAAATACTATCATAATAACCTATAAATAAAGAAAACCACAAATTTCTCTTTTTGTTTTAGTGTAAAAAAGGTAAAATTACACAAATATTTACATTTATAGACTAACCTTTTACAAAAAAAATGTGAACAACCTGAAATGTCTTAGAGAAGTATGTGAAATTTTACCAACATTCTGCCTTTTACTAAATGTTTTGTGTATTTGTAGATCAACTGTGATCTGTAAGCTGTGATGCACATGTATAAATGATAAACTGTGGCGTAAGATTCTTAAAATTGCACTTATTTTTCTTAAGAATTTTCAGGTTGTTCATATTTATTTGTGTTATATTCGAGTACAGTTCGTAGATTTAAACATTTTCATTACGGAATTTGACTTTTTTTTCCACTCAAAAATATAAGAAAAAATGTTGGAGATGATATTATTTATAAGTTCTTATCCTATTATTTATATTGTTGTACTGGTCCGGCCCACTTTAGATCATGTTAGTCTGTATGAGGCCCCTGAACTAAAATAAGTCTGACACCCCTGCATTAGACTATTTTAGTATCCTCTTGACTTTTGTTGTGGAACTGTGGAGAAAGTTGGAGACAATTCTTAATGTAAACAATGTAAGCAATGCACCAGGTTTGAGGTCACACCTTCTCATTTAAATGACATGAGATGAACCACAGATGGCCAACAAGTGCTCAGCGTCACTGGAACTCCTTCACAACTGTTGGTAAACATCTCAGGTGACTACCTCATGAAGCTTATCAAGAGAATGCCAAGAATGTGCAAAGCAGTAATCAAAGCAAAAGGTGGCTATTGTGAAGAATCTAAAATACTAAACATGTTTTGAGTTATGTCGCACTTTTTTTAACCACATAATTACCTCCGTCAAGGAGGTTATGTTTTTGCTGGTGTTGGTTTGTCTGTCTGTCTGTCTGTCTGTCTGTCAGTGTGCAAGATAACTCAAAAAGTTATGGACGTATTTGGATGAAAATTTCAGGAAATGTTGATACTGGCACAAGGAACAAATGATTAAATTTTGGTGGTGATCGGGGGATGCACTGATATGCCTGGGTGGAGGTCTGCGCTCTCCTAGTGCTTTTCTAGTTCCTTATGTGTTCATTCATAGTTCTGATGCCTTCAGTGAGAATCTACAATATAAATAGTCATGAAAATAAAGAAAAACTAGGTGTGTCCAAACTTTTGACTGGTAGTGTATAGAAATAACACCAGCTATCATCCAAATTGGTTTTTTTTTTTGTTTTGTTTTTTTTAAATACTTTATTTGCAGTTTTTAACTTTACAAAAACTCTACAAAATATGCTACAACAAAGAAATAGACAAACATAGAGGTTGCCAGACAGTTATAAACTACATAAATATACTTACAGAAATAACAAAGTTGCAGTTGTAAAGGTAAAGCAAGTACCATGTGAAAAGTTGAGTCAGACATCACACCTGACACTGAGCTAGGAAGGGTCCCCAAGTTCTGTTCATTTGGTTTGTACCAAATTGTCGTTTTAAATATAATTGTGCATCAGTAACTTATGTCCTTTATTTAACCTGGAGAAATCCACATGGACATTGTTGCAACAAATACAGTCAGTAATGAATGAATAAATACAGTATTTAGTTACATACAATAAAAACATCAAGATTCATTGAAGATAAGCTCTAAACCATATCTAAACTTCTACATGCAGTTCTTAATCCCTATTGAATCAAATCAAACCAAACTGAGACTTTCTGGATCCCCACCGACTGGATTCAGGAAGTGGTGGTGAAACCCAGCCCTGCTGTTGTGTTGCGTGCATGTGTCAGGGTGTTGTTGTTTTGGTGATTTCCCTGTCAGGTGACCGTGGGGCCTTGCAGCGACATAATCTCATGTGTGCACAGACACGTGTTGGTGTTTGTTTGCTGGCCAGGCGCTGTATTAGAGATAGAAATGGCCAGAACTCTGTCCGTCTGCTGTCAACTTGTCTTTATCATCACCCGGTTGTTAGGTGGCACATCAAAGTTGCCAATTCTAATGCAGTTGCTCTTTCAGCGCCTTGCAGACTCTCTATTTTAGGACAAGCATTATTGATTTTCACTTCACTGGCAGAATAGTAGACAAAAGAATAGACACAACAACAATCCACTTCTCTTTTTAGCGATATTCAAGCTTTGTTTTTTAGCTCTATTGCATCTTTACCCAGTATGCTGATCACACAGGGCCCCAGTCAAGGGAAAAAAAACAATGGTCTTTTCCTCTGCTCTGGAATTCACAGGCCACCCTCCGTCTGAGTCTGAATCTCCCCCCTCCCTCTGCTCTTCCCTCCATCCCCCTCTGCTGTCACAGAGCAGACTGGGCAGGTTATAAATAGTGGTGCAACCACCCTGAATCTCAGTTGTCGTCAAGGATGTTTTTCCTCTCCCTTTGGTGTGTTCCGCGGTGCTCCAGCCACACTGGGATTTCGGCAAACAAAGCACTGTAAAACTGTGACGGAAATTCACCAGACCCCCCTTTGTGCTTTGATACTGATAGTACACCCTGAGACACTGGACTGACAAGGAAGATGTTGTTGGTTCAGGCCTGTTGTCTCTGCAGTTATCGAATGTTTGAAGTACTGTAGGTTTATTAACACACAGACACAGTTACACCGGTTTTTTACCAAAACTTTTTTCTGAGACCCACTTTTTATAAATTGTTTATTTTCAGGACACAATAGGCTTATTTATGAATGTGAGAAGTGTATTTTTTCACACAACAACGTTTCCCGTTAATCTTGTGATTAATATTATGATTTGAGTAGAAGACAAATGCACTGCTTACAGTCGCTTTGGAATTTGGATTCAGGCATTTCCAGTTCCAACTTAAGCTATGATTAAAAAAACAAAAACTTCACAGCCCAAAAATCACAACTTGGATCCCTACATTTGGAATTGGAAGCATTTATCAATAAAAACTAAATAAACACGTTCAGGTGGAGTGTAGAGGCTCTGCTTTCTCCTCCTAATGAAAAAACAAACATCTCCCTTTTCCTACCAGATCCAAAAGTAAATGCTCAGATATTCAGAACACAAGTCTTAAAATGCAGTTTCGTTTGACAGTCCAGATAAATCCTTGGGGCCGGATGTGGGCCAGGACCTGATCTTTAGGTACTGATGTAAACAGTGCAGGGTCCTGCTGCCCTACAGTACAACGTGTCACCTGATCACACTGTGACCACGGAGGCGCCAACCAGCGCTGCTGTCCGGTGTCAGCCAATAGGAGACGTCATCCTCACACACACCACGCTGGCTTTTCACTCACTGTCACTTGTAGGTTCTGTAAAGGTATTTGACTTCCTGGAAAGTCCCATTCTAGGTATACAAAGAAAAGTGTCAACAATGGTATAAGTTTCACGCATTGCTTTCTGGGATGTGCCACTCCTTCAGGCTTTCTACACATCTTTAAAATGTCTAGAGTCCACTGATCTGAATGTTTCCAAATGTCTGAAACTGACAAGTCTTAGAATTTAAAGCCTGTTGAAGTGCATTTGAAGCCCACTGAAATGCTCAGATTCTCAGATTAGGGACTGGAATTATATCAGGTACATATCAGTAAGAATATATAATATATCATTAAAAATCTGCCGTTTACCCAGTATTGTTTCATATTTACATCTAGAGAGGGGCTGTCAAACTCATTTTAGTTCAGGAGTCACATTCAACTAAATTAGATCTGCAGTGGGCCGAACCAGTAAAATAATAACAGAATAATATATAATGTCAACTCCAAACTTTTCTCTATGTTTTAGAGTTGAAAAAAATACATTTACATTATGAAAAGGTTTACATCTACAAATTATCCTTTCAAAAGATGCGACTAACATGAACAAACTGAAAAAATAAGTGTAATTTTAACACTATTCTGCCTCAGTTTATCATTTCCACATGTACATTAGAACTTACAGATCCCAGTGGATCTACAAACACACAAAACATTTAATAACAGGCAGAATATTGTTAAAATTGTACTTACTTCTCTTAAGACATTTCAGGTTGTTCATATTTGTCCAGGTTATTCAAATTTTTTACGAAATTATACTTTGTTTTAGTGTAAATGCATGGAAAAATTTACATTTACAAAGTGAAAAATTTGGAGTTGTCATTACTCATATGTTATTATGATAGTATTTGACTGGTCCTGCCCACTTTAGATTGAATTGGTCTGAATGTGGAACCTGAACTAAAAGATCGTTAATATCTTCAGTGTAATTTTTGCATTTCACAAATTCATCCCAAGGGCCGGACTGGACCCTTTGATGGGCCAGATTTGGCCCCCGGGCCGCATGTTTGACGCCTGTGGTCTAGAGCATCGGTAAGGTCTGGTCCAGCTCAGCAGGACAGAATGAGGTCTGGGGTCGATTCCTGCAGAATCCCCACTCCTCAGCCATCACATTAGTAGTTTTACAATCAGCTCTTCCTCATTGAAATGTTGTTGATATGTAGGTCACATAGTTTTTCTCTACTTTACTAATGGATTTGATTTGCAACAAGGACAAACATATATTGAAAAGCACTTTATCTTCACTCTGATGTGAACCAAGAGTCATACGCAAACATCATTCCAGTCACAAAGAAAATTAGGGTCTTTTTTATGTAAAAACTGTTCAGTGATGCTTAATTATTTAAGCTCCAACAATTGAGAAAAGTGTTCTTTCTGTTTTGTTTTTTTTTCTCTGTACAGTTAAATATGCAGCATCGTCATCACTGAAGGCATTAGTTTATCAGAACAGAGGACGTGCTTCTCTTCTGATTATTAGATGACTCCCATGCAGCGTCCAAAGCCTCCAGTTGGTGGAGGCTGTAGCCAGCTGACAGCATTCATAACCTCAGCCTCAACCCCAGACCTTAGCTTGTTTAGAAATGCTTACATCATCTTTCCCCATAGATCCCCCCCATCACAACCACACATACACACACACACACACACACACACACACACACACACATATACCCCAATGGCTTACGTCCCCACCTCATTCTTTCTCCAGCAACACTGACAAACTCTATATCTAAATGAAAATAAGACGGTTAAAGCAAAAACATCAGAAGGAATGAAGCTGTTGCGTGCATATCTGTAGAGGCTAACGCGCTGTGGTCGGGCAGAGATGGAGATGCAGACACATGTATAGATGCAACAGACGGTGATTCTCTTTGTCTGCAGAACATGCGGCTCCAAGTTGTTTCTGTGAACCTTACGCTGCGAGGTAGACTGGCTTCAGGAAACAGCGAGAGCGGGAGAGAACACAAGGGATGGAGGGGGGGGAGGGGGGGGGGGGCGCGAGCGAGGGAGCAGGGGAGAGCTGCTCTTGGTTGTCATGGTAGCAGGGAAATGCACCCTGGGATCGTGTGTTTCCAAGGTGAAGCGGGATGCTCGTGCTCTATTGGTCAGCTTAAGGCAGACTAACTCATTGACTTGCTTCTAATTGGCTGCGTTACTGTAATTCAGAGCAACATTACACGCCGTCCGCTTTGATGTTTCAGTTTGATCAGAACAAAAGGGCCATCATTTCCTCATGTACGCTCGGTTAAGTCACATTTTAGTCCACAGACCTGCAATCAGGGGTGTCAGATTACTAATCCACTCTGTTAAAGTATGTGCGTAGACTGTTTTGCATTTTGTGTTTTGTTGACTGATTTTTAAAGCATCATTATCAAATCAAGCTGTTACAAAATGAGGCCAGAGCACTGCAGCGGATGATAATGACATAGTTATACAACAACACACATGCCTGCATCCACACATGTGACAAGCAGGTCTGCACTTTTTTTTCTGTCTTTTTTTTTTTTTTCGCGACCGTGTCGCTGTGTAGTGGAGCACTTTCCCCCATCCATTGTTTTTAGCCTGATGTCGCGAGGTGAATGTGCGAGTCCTGGTGCGCTGTGGCAGGCGGAAGCAGAGAGCAGCACTCTGTTAAGTAGGACAGTGCAGGATAAAGGGCCACTGCCTCCAGTCTGGGGCTAAAGCGCTAAATTTATCCCCTCCCTGCTCCCAGCACAACACAAACACACAGGGAGTCGGGCACACAAACATGCTCGTCAACAGTCGGCATGCAACCAAGTCCGCACCGAGGGCAGCTGGAGCGCTTCCATCTGAATTATCGGCGGAAGACAAAAGAAATGTGTGTGGTGTGGATATACAGGACGACTCTGTGCCTTCTAAATACTGCCCCCCCCCCCCCCCCCCCAATCGCTGAACCCCTACCCCCTGGTCTTTCTTATACTTCATCAGTCTCTCTAGCAACAGGAACTCCAGGGAGACTGGGCCGTGGGACCATGTGACCCAGCACTCTGGATATATCATGTTGCTGGAGAGAGACTGTCCACAAGATAAATATGGCTCTTAAAGGAAAATACCAGTGTTTTTGTTGGTATGGCTCATTTTGCTAATTGCTGCCCTATTAGATGTTATTAATAGTCTGTTTCCAGTTGGACGATGGCGTTTAAGGAGTATCCCTCAAGGACACGCATTTATTCATGTTAACCAGGGTTGTTATAGTTAATGAAAGCTAAAAGTATCCAAAAAAAGAGAAAAATTACAAGCAGGGATAGACAATACATTCAATTAATTGGAAGCAAAATGCTTAAATTGCAAAATCTGGATCATTCCTCTGGAGACCCTCCTCAAACTCCAAATACACCCTCTTTGTTTCTTGTAAAATATCAAGTATGAATGTGTTTTTCCAGTCACATATGGCTTATATTGTTTTACATTTTTTGAACTATTTCCAGAAACGGTAAAACAAAATAAAAGTTACAGTGAATGAGCAAAGTGGTTCCTATTCCACTCTGAGTGAAATAGCCTTTTTAAATAATTTTGAAAAAAAAAAGTCATACATTTTTTTTTCCATTGCAAGTTGTTTTATTCAAGGTTTTCTTCATAAAATCTGAAGAACTGAAGCACTAAAACTAAATAAAAACTTTTAAAAATCTAGTCAGTTCAGAACTACTTAGGCACCTGTAAAAGCCAAGTATAAAATGACATAAAACCTGAATAAAAATAGCTCAAGAAATTTTGTGTGAAAGCATCTGTTATTAAAATGAACTGTTGCTCTATTACCGTTTACCATTTAGTTTTTTCATTTCATCTACACCTATAATGGCTTCTTTTAATTGTATCTTACGACATTATATGAACATTGAATGAACCGTTAAGCATTTTTAAAGTGGTGTAGAGAAACAAGAGGCAGTCAAAGGGCTCGCAGAACTACATTATATAATTATTCCACCAATTTCCACTCCTAAATGCCTTCTTAATTTCCTCTAATGCCAGCGAGGGGCCCTGGGAGAACAAAGAATTCATCCCCCACCGCTTAAGCGAGCAGGCATCATCAGCAGCCTTTTTAAGCGTTGCGGCGCAGAGGAAACCCTTATTGGCAACGGCGGTGGAATTCAGAGTGAATCGAGCGCAGCGGCCGGGACAAACTTGACTATTCATGGAGGGAGTTGAGTGTCCTTACATTTCCTCTGCCCTCCCTCCCACCCGCCTCCTCCGTTCTCTGCATTCTTCCCATTCCTCCCGTCTTCCCATGTGACCGCCGGCCATCGCCGACAACCAGGCCGAGGTCTGAAGAAGTCGTCATAGTTAATCCGCCAGGCTTCACCCCCCCACCCCCCTCTTCACCCTGTCCCCTTCTGAGTCGGTGTGATTCTCATGGTGCCGCCTTTAATCCAGAGGTTCAGACAGATGGCCACGTTTAAAGATAATCTCGTATTTCGTGTTGGACCTTTCACTTCTGATTGTCAAGGTGGTCACACGTGGCTTTAACTGGTCCAGGACAGGAAATGGCATCAGGATCCAGATCCACATGCACCTCAGCTTCATAGAAAATAGGAAGCAACAGATCGTCAATTAAGGATCCGTTAAAACACGTTCGAGGGTTGTATTATGTGTAATCTGTGCGTAAGGCTCAGGATTAGGGGCAGCAGTCCAGGTTTTATGAACAGACAGTTAAAGATCATCTTCAGTTTGGGTGAGGAAAGGACTGATTTTAGGTGGGTAAAAAAAATAAAAATGGGTTCTTTCATATGTACCTTATTTGGTCATGACTCGCTCATTTTCTTGTTTGATTCAGACCTAAATTGCAGGTGTAAATTTGGACTTGGCTCTTGGTCTTTGTCTCGATCAAATGGATCATTGTTGAAGTTGAGAATTGACGATCAGTGACAGGAATTTACACAAGGCTATCATCATCAAATAAACCAAAGAAGAAGATAAACAAACAGAGGAGAGAAGCATTAAGATATGAGCCTAATAAATAACATGTCAACGTCAGGTACAGATCCAGGCCCATATATGAACCAATCAAATGTCACGAACAGGAGATGATGATGACAGGATGTAGATGTGACCTGAAAATCAATGTGAAACCAAAACTAAATGGAACAGGTGTTTACAACTTAACAAAAACACAACTGTGAGATGTTAAGGCGTGAAAGCATCTGGTTCCCTGCAGCATTCATGCACTTTTTATCACTTATTTAACAGTATT
This sequence comes from Sphaeramia orbicularis, assembly GCF_902148855.1. Taxonomy (NCBI): domain Eukaryota; kingdom Metazoa; phylum Chordata; class Actinopteri; order Kurtiformes; family Apogonidae; genus Sphaeramia; species Sphaeramia orbicularis. Next base: position 54,689,437 of record NC_043970.1, on the reverse strand, counting down.
CACTCGAACACGTCTTTTTGCAGTGAAACTTTGCGCATAAAAATTTAGAGATGTTTTATTTTACATGCATATTCAGTATGCTTGGATAAGAGCTTATGAACTTCAACATGTGGCAGAAAAATCAACAGATGAGTATAAGTGATATGGAAGTCTAGTTTTTTTTTTTATCAATGTGGTCATGAATACATAACGTTGGATAGGGCTGTTAGAAAACATCGGTTCTGCAATACATCGCGATATTTCATTTCACAATACTGTATCAATATTTAAAAGTACTGTATCAATATTTTTAGGTATTTATTCAAATGCAGATATGGCTGAGGTTTATTTTTGTTTTTTGTTTTTCTTTATTGTTTATATCTTATTTATTATTAACACTGTTTTATTAAATAATGGTTATGTGAAGTGTCTTAAAAGCACTTTTTACTGTCTGAGAGGCAGATGTTCGTTCCTTTGTTTGGATTGCACAAAAATAGTTATGATGTTAGTTATGAACTAATAGAATGTGAACATTTGAACAGGATCTTAAACTGTAGTGTCTGTAAAACAGAATTTCAGTTTGAACACAGGAACATTTTGTGATATAGCATTAGATCCTGTTGTGATCAAATAAAAATGTGTTTAGTATTTGTGCAGATTTCTGGTGTAATTCAGTTCTTCAAGGAAATAATCACTTTTTCAAAAAGAAACAAACAAAAAATTGCCTTTTTAACAGTATCATGATATATCGTGATACATCGTATTGTGATCCTAGTATTGTGATTTGTATTGTATCGCCAGATTCTTGCTGATACACACAGCTTTACGTTGGACTGTTCCAGCGCAGAATGTGTGCCAACAGGTACAAAGAATGTTGAACTATGATAACCAGAACATTATTATGAAAAAGTGTCTTGGTTAATGTGTTGAGGAAAAAGGGCAAAGTGGGCCGTGGCATTGTGGGTTAACTGCAGAAGCCCTGCTTTAATCCTGGATGAGGCTGACTAATTGGTCATGGCTGTGGGTTATGAATCTTTTATTATTACAACTACACAACTCATCCTACTAATGGTGCAATGACCTCATGACTTGATGTGAGCGCAGCTTAAAAACGGGCTCAGAAACCCGTTTGCATCACACACCGCCATGGCATTATTCAGGTTTATTGGACGCCTGAGACAGTTACAGAGTGTGATCGTATGAAAACACTTTGTGTAGGCTGCACGTTGTAGACTGATCGTTGCGTGTTACGGTGCACAGAGAACAAACCTTTGTCAGTCACAATTAATATGACAGCAGTAATGAGTGTGATGACTGAGCATGTTTCATCAGGATGAAGGGGTTTGTGGCTCAGACTGTTTGGCTGACAGCAGGTGTATTAGAGGAACCCTGGTGTGTGTCTGCGTTTGTGTGGGATGCCGCCTAAAAAAGGAGAGAGAGCAGGAACCTGCTTGGCTGTCGGGGTTATGTCAGTATTATCTTTAGTCTGCTCCGGCTCTATCCGAGTGTGTGGCTATGATATACTCGTGGAGGATCGGATCTCTCCTCTTTTTTATGGACTTGTCGTTCTGTCTATCTCCATTTCCCGCTCCCCTCCAGGTTTAATCTGACGCATATGAAGAGGCTCAACCCCTCTCCATTTGTGGCAGAGGGAAATCAATTCAAAGTAATAGATCTTAGCGTGTGCGGGAGCGAAGGCGATGGCGACGGCAGCCTTAAGAGTTTTTGTTCGGTGTTTACCCCGGCGCGGAGTCTCACGTGTGAACTGTGTGTGCTGAAGCTGCAGCGTCTCTCGGGGCTCGGTGTGTTTGTGTTGCTTTGGCAGCAGACTCGGCTGTTGTTTCCCAGTGGTCAGGTGGCCAGACAGTAGGGGAGATTATATCACCCTGCAAATGTGTCCGCTCATTCAGCGCTGTTTACCTGCTTTGTTTCCATCTTCATTTATCTGCATCTTCATTTAACCTTTAACCATTAATCATTAACCTCATAAAGAAACCTGATTATTATTGTCATTCACTTAATTTTCAATGCAGGAGCTGGAATTAATCTGAAAATACACCCTGTTGTTCTACATCTCTCTTCTCTCCGTCCAAATCAAAAGACTAAATAGAAAGATACATGAATATGATGTTTTAATGACACTAAAAACCAACAAAGATCTGCAGCTTAAAATGTTTATTTAGACAAAGTGTACACAGAACAAATATTCACGTGTCCTTTAATCAATCCAGAATATTTATCTTATCATAGACACCAGTTTGAGGTAAATAGTCAAATTTTTTTGAAAGGGAGTACTTGTTGTATCTCAGTTAATGTCAGGTTTTGCATGTAGGGATGTAACGATCTGAAAATTTCATATCATGGTTATTGTGACCAGACTGATCACGATTATCATTATTATCGCTGTATTGTTGAAATTGTGCTCAAAATGTTCAAAAAGTACTAACACACACACTGAAATAATTTAACCAAGTTGTATTTTGGAAAAAAAAAAAAGTTAATAAATAAAATAATAGACACAGTGTACTTTCTGTGGTAGAAACATTCAAAATATTAACATGTAAACATCAAACATACATGTGTGCATTAAAGATGGAACCTTATGGGCATTGTTTGACCATTTTCCATATCCATAAGTTTGAGTTGTTTTAGTTTCCTTTTCATAGATAGATAGATAGACATTGAAAACTGGCATGCGCGCCTGGAATGCTGTTGCTTCTCCAGGAAATGAGCACTACTGTGAGTTTTCAAAGTGCGGTAATCAAAAATGGTTATCATGGTAATTAGAATTTAAATGGTAATACTAACCGTCTGGAATTTTACCACAGTTTATCGTTACACAGTAAACGTTGCATCCCTATTTCCATGGTAAAAACATCCTCCTTGACTATCATAAACAGGTCGCTCATCAGTGGTTCTGTCTCCCTACAGTTCTATTTTAGTAGCTATTCTAACTAACTGTCACTCCATAAGACAGTTTAACCTCTTCTCTACTCACCCAAACATCTTAACTTTTCTTAGATATAGGGGTGTGTATTGGCAAGAATCTGGTGATACGATACAAATCACAATACGATATATCACGATATATCATGACACTGTTAAACAGGCAATTTTTTGTTTCTTTTTATAAATGATTATTTCCTTGAAGAATTGAATTACACCAGAAATCTGCACAAATACTAAGCACATTTTAATGTGATCAGAACAGGATCTAATGCTGTATCACAAAATTTTCCTGTGTTCAAACTGAAATTATGTTTCGCAGACATTACAGTTCATACATGTTCATATTCTATTAGTTCATAACTAACATCATAACATTATTTTTGCGCAATCACAAAAAAAGGAACTAACATTATTTAATAAGAGTGTTAAATAATAAATAAAATATAAACAAAAAAGAAAAACTAAAATGAACCTCCACAGTATCTGCATTTGAATAAATACCTAAAAATATCGATACAGTACTTTTTAATATCAATACAGTATTGTGAAATGAAATATCGCGATATATCGCCGAACTAATATTTTCTTACAGCCCTACTTAGATCTAATGGTGGGTCCACAGTGAACTTCTGACTCAGTTTTTTTTTTCAGCTTTTGCGCATTGTTGGTTATTTATTCTGCCTTCCTAGATTTGTGAACGTAGACGTGTTATATGAAATAATGTCTAACTTTGCTGAGAGAGACCCCCTAAACTCCCAACTCATGCACTTAAACATACTGGAACACAGACAGCACCACAACCATCTGAGAACGTGGAGGACACCCACAGGGATAAAAGATCTTACAAGTCCTAGTGATCTTATATCACAGTAGCATTTCACACATCATCTCCCAAAGCAGTTATTTTTGGACATTTCGAAAAGACAAGTTAATGGTCAGTATCATATGATCCACACTCTCTCCGACATTTCTGATGACAGTTTAACAATTTTGCACCAAGTTTTTCCAGACCGACTCCCTCCATATCCATGTGCTGATGAATGTGTGATGGCTCTTACATATGCTTTACAAGGCCGCTTCTGCAGTTTCCATATGAAGTTCCTCGTAACCTGATCATTAAATTAAACACTCCATCCCATTTTTTATGAAGTCACATGGTTCTCCTCCTGTTTGGCCTGAAATGCGTAAATAAACTGCTTCATTAAGTTTAATATTCTGCCAACATGTAGCTAAATCAGAGTCATGCTAACCCCCCAGTATTCCTACAACTCCTCCATAGTCTGATAGTTCTAATAAATGATGGTGTTCTGTGAAGCTGGGTGTTCTAAGCCAGGGCTGTCAAACTCATTTTAGTTCAGTTCCATATTCAGCTAAATTTGATCTGCAGTGGGCCAAACCAGTGAAATAATAACAGAATAATATATAAATACTGTCAACTCCAGATTTTTCTCTGTTTTAGAGTGAAAAAAAGCAAATTTACATTATGTAAAGGTTTACATCTGCAAACTATCCTTTCAAAAGATGTGAATAACATGAACAAACTCAAAAAATCTGTGTAATTTTAACAATATTCAGCCTCAGTTTATCATTTCCACATGTACCTTAGAAATTACAGATCACAGTGGATCTACAAACACACAAAACATTTAGTAACAGACAGAATATTGTTAAAGTTGTACTTGCTTCTCTTAAGACATTTCAGGTTGTTCATATTTGTTCAGGTGATTCATATTTTTTGCGAAATTATACTTTGTTTTAGTGTAAATACATGAAAATATTTACATAGAGAGAAATTTGGAGTTGTCATTATTTCTGTTATTCTGATAGTATTTGACTGGTCCTGCCCACTGGAGATTGAATTGGTCTGAATGTGGAACCTGAACTAAAAGGATTGTTAATATCTTCAGTGTCATTTTTGCATTTCACAGATTCATCCCAAGGGCCGGACTGGACCCTTTGGCGGGCCAGATTTGGCCCCCGGGCCACATGTTTGACACCTGTGTTCTAAGCTCTGATCCCAGACACACTGTTTATTAATGTGCTGTGATGCAGACAGACATGACTGGTCAAAACATGTTTACATTCGTAGATCGTAACAACCAGCTGCACCAAATGGCAGATATCCACATTTGAGTTGGACCAAAGACGACTGTGTCCAGTAATGCAAAACAGCCAGAGATGGGAGGGCGTCTCTGGACACTCTGTTGTTGTTGTTGTGCTGAGGAAGTGTACAGCGACAAAGCGGAAGCAGCGTTCTTAGAGCGCAGCCAGCCAAGCCCAACAAACATCTGCGGAATGTCACAGCTCTGCTGCTGTCTTCCTTTTTCTCCTCCCTTTCCATCTTCATATCTAAGGGCAAGAACCCTCCCTGCCACTCCAGACTCCTTCCACTTCTTTTTATTTATCTCCAGTTATCTTTGCAACTTCATGCATTTGTCAGTGGGATTAAAGAGGGAGACGAAGAGAAAAGCATTGAGTACATTCAGCTTCAAGCACACTAATGGAAACGACTAAAAACTGGTTTGACTGGAGGTCGACTAATTAACTGGTGCTGATAAGACGTTTCACACAATCGGTAATGGATTAACATTAGAATGACTGATTTTGAGGGGAAAATTATATTTAAAAAATGGAAGAAATCTGTTTACTGTTTAAGATTTAGTGATTAATTACTTTGAGTTTGATGTTCAGTGAGTAAGATTTATTAACTAGGCCTAATTGATTCAGGCATTTATTACTAGATGTGATTATCAGATGTATATCTGCCTTTTCCTGCCCCCCCCCCCCCCAAAAAAAAAAAAATCAAACTCTATTTTCTACTAAGGCGTGAAAATTTGGCAACACACCCATAATCCCCTGATATAGCCATTACAATGCACATTATAGCAGCTCAGGCAGCCAATGAATGAACAGGGATGCTCTGTTCTTTTTCGGCTTGTATCGGTTCATGACAGCATTGGCTGCAACACGAAGCCATAAATTCATCTCCTGGCAAGCCTGGATGCAGATAACACAAAGAAGATAATGAGATTGTGTTGCTCAGAGTTATTGTTTTATTCAGAGAAGGAAAAAAAAAAATCTGGTTTCTGTCCATCTTTGCAGTTTTGACTACATGACAGATTATTCCTTAAAGAAGAAAAGATGGGGTAAATGTGAGAAACAGAACATCTTCTAGTATGAAAAGTGAAGGATTGTTAGGGGGATGTTTTGATTTGTGGGAACCTGGGTAAACATGTGGAATGTAAAGGCAGACAAAAATCCATCTGGTCACTTGATGCAGGTAACGGTGTCTTTTCAAGTGGAAGTCGTCCTTAAACTTTGGCGTGTTGAAATGGCTGATGATCTGTTGGTTCATGACACAGCAGCCCATCCATGTGACGCTGATGGAAGCTGTCATTCTCGCTCGGCCCCCCACCCCCCTCCCTCGGATCTCTCCCAGCCGGTGCTCAGGTCGCCACTGGCCTCTGGCACCTCATTTCCATGCCATGCCAGCTGAAGGCAAATGTGCCCACCTGCCCTCCTTTGTATGTGGCCCTGCTCCAAATCCTCACTGGATTATCTTATTGTCTCCTTCCCCAGCCAAAGGCCAACGGCCATTTGGATCAGAGGGGTTGAGCAGGGAGCGTCGGCCTGTGAGCGAACGTATGCCGGGGGTGTGACAGTGGGTGTGTATGTGGGGAAAAAACCTGAGTGGGAAAATCCAAAACGCCTGGAAGCACATTAAAAAAAGAGTTAAGTGCTTGATAGATGAATGAATTCACCTTGAATACCATATTAGGTAAGAGGTAATTGTATGGAAAGCTGCAGAAAGAAATGGAAGAGTGTGAATTTCATCATCGTTTCCTGACTTAAACATTGGATGAAAGAAAACCAAGCCTGTGACCATCAGTCGATCATCCTCACTGTGTTGTTCTGTGTGTTTTTATGATGTTTTGCCTTTTGTCGATTGTCTTTCTTATCACCTACCAAGGGACTACAGATGGAAATGAACACCGTTGCTACAAACAGGCATATTTACAGCTGCAACCGTTGTAGATGTTCATTAAGAGGTACTGTCCCAAATAAATAAATCAATCAATCAATCAATCCAGCAGTTCAGTTCAGGTCAGTTAAGGAGGCAACACCTGCCTTAAAGTAGGACCTTATTTCTGTCATTTAGGCAGTTATTGTCTGAAATATTTATTTTAACAGGCAGACTTTTAATCATGATATTGACGATATTGACAATAAGATGAAATATATTATTGACCCCCCCAAGGAGGAAATTCTAATGTACAGGAGCTCAAAACGAGAGGCATCAAACACAATAGAAAGATAAAGAGAGAAATGTGAAAAAGTAACTAAAAATGACATGAATAATAGTAAGTGTGCAGTAGGTGACATTGACAATAAGTGTGCAAGAATGAACCAGCTTTTGATATTCACATAAAAGAAGTGGATAGAAAGTCCCATAAATTTTCCAAATTTATGAAAAATCTGTTAAAATTTGCTGCACATTTGGATGGAAATGCACCTGGTGACTTTTTGCCTTTATTCCAAAAAATACTAAATTCCTGCTAAGCTGTTTTCTTGACTAATGAAAATGAGCAGTCAAAGGCTGTGTTCGACATGAGCTCATTTCCTCACTGTCATCATATTTAACAGAAGGTGTATGACTCTTTTTCTTTGGATCCCTCCTTCCTTACTGGAGGATCTTTGTCTCTACTGTTTCCACCTGCAGGAAAACAAGCAACTATAATGTGTTTTTCAGATGCACCGAGAACACAAATAATATGAGCCTATCCTTCAGTCAGAGCTTAATGCAGAGTATCCAAATGGAATATGCTGATTACACAACACATGTCCTGTTTGTTTATTCTGAATAAGAGTTAAATATCAGTTGGATTGTAAATGTACTCAGCGAGAAGAGAAAAAGCAGAGCAGTTCATTTAGCAGCTAACAGATGAAGAGAAGAAAGGTGGCGATGGAGAGAAAAGATGATTAAAAGATCTTGTGGCGTTTTGTCAGCGGCTGCAACAGCACCCCCTCGCTCAGATAAAAACATGTGAAGGGAGATCCCACTAATCTGTTTAACATAATTAACGTAATACGCCGACACGTATCTCGCTGCTTTGAAGGCTCCTACTCTGTGTGTTTTGGGTACACTGCAACCTGCTGTATCACATATTGTTACGTTAAATTTGTGTTAAATTCCGCCAATAATGGAGCCGTCAAATCAGAAATAATTAGTGTTTTAGACAGGGATTCCTGTGTCCGTTGGCTCATGCCTGGCGTGCTGCTGACAGGTGGTGTTTTAATCACACAAACACATATTTCACTGCAACTCAACACTGGATTTTGCGGTTCTGGCCTTTTTTTGTTGAATTGCAAGCCGTATTTGGCTGCAGGGGAGATGGCATTCTAAAATCCCTGAGAACCTGAGTCTTGAGGCAGGTTTGACTTCACATAACATACACAGTGTGTTATAGATCAGGGCCTCTGAGGGTGTCCTGGGGGGGTTCCTGGGCACCCGCAGGCGCAGAAAGGAATAGTTTTTTTTTTTTTTTAATGAAATCATGATTTCATGATGCATTTAAATTTAGGGGAGGACAACATGGGAATAGTCGGTTTAGGTTAAACCCTAACAGAGGAGTTTGTCACTGAAGTCGAGGCTTGAGTTGTTGGTGGTTTAGTCATTCTGAACGGGTCACAGAAAGATGAAGCATCAGGAAAAACGAAACATCTAAATGCATACTTATCTAATGTCAGACTTGTGTTTTGACAGATGTGTGGGAATGACGCGCAGGAGGCTGGTCGTTGCTGTGGTAACGTGTCCAACCTGATCAAAAAGGGACAGTTTATGTTGTAAGATGCTTGTTTAAATGTAAATGTGTTTGTAAAATGACCAGGGTGTGGTATGTGGAGAAATGCTCGCGTAAGAGAACATGAAACTATCCCAACCCAAACAAGTCATTTAGAGTTCAGGTTCCTCTTTATGAATAAACCCAGTGATAGTGTGATGTCATTTTAAGCTGTTGCCAGTTGTGAGGTTTAATCAGTTTATTATTAGATTAATATACTTTAACTGTAGGTATAAAAAAATTAAGACCCTGATGTACATGCGCTTACTGGCATGGTTATGGAGGAGAAGTTTCTGTGAGTCCTTTAAAAGTGGGTCAGCCTAAATGACCAGGTTAAAACATGGGTCCTAAAGTCAGACCTGATGAGATTCACTGGGATCTAGGGTTGAATGATGTAGTAAATGAATTAAAGCAGGGGTGTCAAACTCATTTTAGTTCAGGGACCAGATTCATCTAAATTTGATCTGAAATGGGCCGGGCCAGTAAAATAATAACATAAAGATATATAAATAATGTCAACTACAAACTTTTCTCTGTGTTTTAGAGCGAAAAAAGCAAATTTGCATTATGTAAAGGTTTACATCTACAAACTATCCTTTCAAACAATGTGAATAACATGAACAAACTGAAAAAATAAGTGGAATTTAACAGTATTCAGCCTCAGTTTATCATTTACACATGTACGTTATAACTTACAGATCACAGTGGATCTACAAACACACAAAACATTCAGTAACAGGCAGAATATTGTTAAAATTGTACTTGATTCCCTTAAGACATTTCAGGTTATTTGCATTTTTTGCAAAATTATACTTTGTTTTAGTGTAAATGCATGAAAATATTTACATTTACAAAGAGAAACACTTGGAGTTGTCATTATTTTTATGTTATTATGATTGTATTTGACTGGTCCTGCCCACTGGAGATTGAATTGGTCTGAATGTGGAACCTGAACTAAAAGGATTGTTAATACCTTAGTGTAATTTTTGCATTTCACAAATTCATCCCAAGGGCCGGATTGGACCCTTTGGTGGGCCAGATTTGGCCCCCGGGCCGCATGTTTGACACCTGTGAATTAAAGGATTTGTTTTATTTCAAAATTAAGGTTAGCACTTCATCTGGGGACCAAATACATCTTGTTACGCTGTTGTAATGTGTTTCCTCACAGAGCATATTTTTATTTTTTAACAACTTGATGATGAGTGCAGTTTACAGTGTATACTACGTATGTTATATTGGGTTTCTATGAATAAAAAACACATCCATAACACTGAAAACAATGGCTCTTAGTGGATTCCAGTTTTACAGGTGTTTATCACTTACAAAGGCCTAACATATTCAGGGAGGACTGAGGTTTCTGGTGTCACTGTGGATTATGAGAGGTTCTAAGGTGGATAGGGAGAAATTTGTCCCATGGTCGGAGCCTGGCTTTCCCACGCCGACACCTGACCTGCTTAGATCATCCCAGTTACCACACACACTTTCCCGCCGTGTTTACCGGCAGCTGTTTGCCCATATGCACTTGTTGGTTCGTGAACCAGCAGACTATGGATGTTTACAGAAGAATTGGATTTGGCTGGACGCTGTGCTTTTCACCCTTGTCACATGTGTGGACAGAAGTGCGGACGCGCTGTCAGACGGACAGGCTGACCCAATGGGCTTGTGCTGCAGTTTGTCACACCGTCAGCTTTGCTAAATCCTGCTCCTTTTGTGAGCACCGCTGAGCCACACAGTGGAGAGTGAACATGTCACGAGCTGCTGTTGTTGATTTTTGGGAGTGGGTGTTTACTTGGTCAAGTGTTAACCCGAGCACCTGTTGACATGTGAACCAACCTTCTGTCAGCAGTCCTTCAGCAGTTCGGCCGGACAGTTGTTGTGGATTGTATAACAAATCAGGACATTGAAGTGTGTGGTCAAGGCTTATTTCAATGTGATCTAGCCGATGTAAAAAGTGAAATAACACAAACTTGAATGAATGTGAGATTACAGAAACATTTAGTCCAACTCATTTTTAGGGGCCACATAGAGCCTAACACGATCTCAAGTGGACCAGTAAAATAATAACCTATAGATAATTAGGGGTATAAGAAAATATCGGCTCTGCGATATTTCATTTCACAATACTGTATCGATATTAAAAAGTACTGTATCGATATTTTCAAGTATTTATTCAAATGCAGATATTCTGGAGGTTAATTTTTGTTTTTCTCTTTTGTTTATATTTTATTTATTATGATTTAACACTCTTTTATTTAATAAAGTTAGTTCCTTAGTTGGGATTGCACAAAAATAATATTATGATGTTAGTTCTGAACTAATAGAATCTGAACATTTGAACAGGATCTGAAACTGTAATGTCTGTAAAACAGAATTTCAGTTTGAACATAGGAACATTTTGCGATATAGCATTAGATCCTGTTGTGATCAAATAAAATTTTTTTAGTATTTGTGCAAATTTCTGGTGTAATTCAATTCTTCAAGGAAATAATCATTAAAAAAAAAAACCAAACAAAAAATTGCTTTTTTGACAGTATCGTGATACATTGTGATATGTTTTATCATGATCCTAGTATTGGGATTTGTATCATATCGCCAGATTCTTGCCAATACACACTTAAGTCAACTTAAATATTTTCTCTTTGTTTTAGAGTGGGGAAAAACATGAAAATGACCATGAAACTGTATAAATTTACAAGCTATCCTTTAAAAAATGTAAATAACATGAACAACCTGAAATTTCACAAGAAAATTAAGCTCAGTTTTTATAATGTGCATTACAACCTACAACAAAACATTTACTAACAAGCAGAATATTGTTAAAATTCCACCTATTTTTCTTAAGAAATTATCATTTCGTTCATGGCTGTTTAGATTATTCAGATTTAATTGTGAAAAGATAGTTTATAAGTGTAAACATTTTCATGCACTTGTGCCTTTTTTTTATACACTAAAAAGAAAAAATTGGATTTGGAAGGAGATGTGACCTCAGAACTAAAAAGATTTTGACACCCTTGATTGTTAATATCTTCATTGTAATTTTCACATATCACAACTTCATCCCATGTTCTGTATTGGACCCTTTCTGTGGGCTGATTTGGGACCACGGGCTGTATGTTTGACACCCCTGAATTTAGTCCATCTTGTACAGGTAGCAGTGTGGTCATTCAGAATCTGCAGCTGACACGACAACAGTCTGGACTTCAAATGAACAAACAGGCCTGATCCAGTGTGTGTGAGGGTTTTCTTTCAGAGCGTGTCGACTTGTACTTCTGCCTGCTGAGCCACAGATGGCAGCCCTCTACCTCCAGCCTGCTGGTGCCCTGCAAACACAGGCGGGAGGAAATGTGTGCTCGGTTTTCTTAGCGCGTGAGAGGAAAATGGTCGAGTGCAGTTGTGATGATGTCTGCAGAATGCAACAACACACCTCCTCGTCTCTCCCTCGTATCTCTGTACCGCTCAGTGTACTCGCTCTCCTCCTCTGTTTCCAGTCCGGTTTTCCCTCCTTTTTCTCCACGTTCATGATGTAACCTGATTTCCTCTCAGGTAGCAGATCTCAACCCTCTGTCCCATCTCACGCCCTCTTTGGTTGTTTGTGTCGTATGCCCGCCCATGGACTGGAGGGTGTTTTACAACCCCCCCGCCGTAGATGCACAGAGCAGAGTGTAATTTACAACCTCAGCACCAGAGCAGTCGTGACACACCTCCCAGACAAAGGCGTCTTGGCTCTCTGTGCCAACATGTGGCCTAATTCCCCAGTTGTCTCTTTACAGCCTCACCTGGTGGCTCACTAGTGTATTTTCCTCCCGTTTGTTTGTTTGTTTGTTTGCACTTGCTCGGTTTGGATGACCTTTCCTTATAAACCACTCTTCCTCTCATGTGTTGATCTGGTTTTTACTCAGGATATAGGAATTCTTCAGTTATGTTGTGGTATTTAAGAATAAAACATTTTACTTTATTGGTAGGATGGATTTTAGTGAACGGTAGTGACTTCCTTTAACATATTTAATTTCTGTAGTTTTACTCACATGCTTAAACAAATTAGCCAAAAAAAATGCTGTATTTAAATAGTTTAATGCAATTTTTTGCAACCTTGGGGTCGGGACCCCACGTGGGGTCACCTGGAATTCAAATGGGGTCACCTGAAATTTCTAGTAATGGTTAAAAAAAAAAAAAAAACTCGTACTAATAAAAATATATGGTGAGTTGAAAGAGACAATCATATTACATAACAGACATGAAAAAACTGTGAGTCTGAAACTGCAGCACTGTGGTTCTGTTTGTGTGTCAAATGTTCATTGTGGTCAGTTTCAGATGCTGCAGCTCTTTCATAATTCATAGTTTGAGTTCTTCTTTGTTCAGTATTAATTGTCCTCCTTGTAAATCACAGCTGGACTGACTGGACAGATCCTGACCAAGGAAAATCAAATTCTCCCTTTGTGCAGTAATCTACACCTGGATTTACTGCCTCTGTCCACAATTACAGGGTGGGGAAGCAAAATTTGCAATATTTTGAGACAGGGACTGAAAGACAGTGTGTGACCAGTTAGTTTATTGAAAGTCATGAGAATTTATTTGCCACAAGAAAATTTATATAATAGAAAATGTTTTTATTCTGTGTCCTCCTTCTTTCTCAATAACTGCCTTCACACACTTCCTGAAACTTGTGCAAGTGTTCCTCAAATATTGGGGTGACAACTTCTCCCATTCTTCTTTAATAGTATCTTCCAGACTTTCTGGTAATAGTTTTGCTCATAGTCATTCTCTTCTTTCCATTATAAACAGTCTTTATGGACACACCAACTATTTTTGAAATCTCCTTTGGTGTGACAAGTGCATTCAGCAAATCACACACTCTTTGACGTTTGCTTTCCTGATTACTCATATGGGCAAAAGTTTCTGAAAAGGTATGGATAATAGTGTTAGGTATGATTATGACATCAGTATATGTTTGGTTTCAAAACAATTGACGTAGTGCCTGCTGAGAAAAAACAACTAAATGTTCATTGTAAATTTTGCTTCCCCACCCTGTATGTACATCATATAGACTAAATGTTCTCTAAAATTAACGTTTATTTACAACATAGTATAGCAAACTATTACATGATCAAGAACAAATTAATTTTAGCAAAAAAAAAAAAAAATTCTCAGTTTTGAATGTCTGGTGTCGACAGAAATTTGTGATGTTAAAATGGGGTCACTAGCTAAAAAAGGTTGGGAACCACTGGTTTAATGTCAGACCTTTTCCACTAAAGTTCCTATAGAACAGGGGTGTCAAACACATTTTAGCTCAGGGGCCACATGCAGCCCAATTTAATACCCCCGCTGTAGAATGTGAATGAATCAACACCGTTTTACTTCTCTCTTATATGTTTTGTAAGAAGAATAGTCTGCCTGAACGTGTATATTTTTGCGGAGAGGATTTCAAAGTCTCCTTGATTAACCTTATAGCCCCCGGCTCTAGAATATGGACATTGTAATGTGTACTCACTGCCTCTTGTTCTGTCACTGACACTGTTGGCGCCACCTTATTTTACAGAAGGAAAATGTATGTGCAGTGAATGTCAAGCTGTGGAGGGCTCAGGGCATGTCTGTGCTACGTAGGTGGTATTATCTTATTGAAGTGCTCTCGCTCTCTCCTTCCCCCTGTTCGCAGTACTCTCTCTCCCTCTGCTCCTTCTCTTTAATCCTCTGCAGAGTAGGTGTGCCAGAGAACGAGACGGGGAGAGAAGACTGATATTTGCTTAACCAAATCCTCGGAGGAGGCAACCCTCTTTGATCCACTTCCAAATTCACCGCGTCCACTTTCATTCGGTCATCCGTCACGGGGGCTGTCTCTCTCTTTCTCTTTCGCTCTCAGCGCGATGGTTTGTGTGTCTGTGTTGCGAACGTTAGACCAGACTGGGCTCAAAGAGGGAGGAAGCCCCGCAGACAATGGGCTGCATTTTACTGAAGCCCGCTCTCCTTCCGTCTGCTGCATCCTCGCTTTCCGTTTCTTCTTCAACTTGTCACTTTTGTTGTGGGCTGTTGAGGTCAGACTGGCAGACACAGGGAGCCGTTGTTGTTGTTGTTGTTGTTAAGCGTCGGAGCTGTTGTGTGCGTCCATGAAGGGGAGAGAGAGAAAGGTATTGTTGCAGCTGAGCTTACTGGCCTGTGTGTCCAGGTTAGTCAGGGCTTGACCCTTTGTTTTATACACAGTCGACACAAGACAGACCCTGGAAGAAAAACACTGTAAAAACTCTCCGGTCTTGGTCTTGAATCATCTCAGGGCCCCTTTTTTGAAGGTCGCGGTCTTCACCTCAAAATCAGTTAAAAATACAACTGCAGGAATATCAGTAAACACACTGACTGATTTATTTAACGTCCAACTTTCAAAACATCTTTCCTAGCTATAAAACTTTTTGCCGGCCTACACAAAGAAAAACACATCTCCCCTCTAAGAAATTCAATCACCATAAAGATTATCATCATTTCAGTTTTATGGTAAGAACATGAACTGGTTTGCTCACATCAGACCATAATCTGTGTAATATTTGTTTCTGGTCTGGTCTTAGTCAAACAGACTGATAGACTGACAGATTTATTGTCCTCATGAAGACACTAAGGTCATAAAATTTAGAGAAAACTAGATGTCAGAGCCGTTCAATTATTTTATACACTTGTACAATCATTCTCATAATTGAAGAAATTATAAAACTGAAGATCTTCCAAAATAACACATCTGAGGACATCATCTCAACCTTTATAGACCAAACAATGAATTGATTAATCATGACAATATGCAACTAATTAGACGAAAAGTGAAAGTAAAAGGAATACTTGGCTGCATTCCTCCTTTTTGGATCGTCCAGAGTTTACAGAATATTATACTTATTGGTAGTTAATAAAGTATTTTTTCTCATTGATGCATGAAAGGATGAAGAAGTCGATGTTTGAACAGATTTTCTATAGATTATATGTGACACTTCTGTTCAGATGTTAATAATCTGTAAACTGTAGTGTCGCCTTCCTTTCTTACACTGAAAGCATGCATCAGGCACTTCGTTCGTCTCCGATTATAGACTTGTCCAGCCTTCAGAACAATTTGATATAGGCAAATATGATGCGTCTTTTTATCAGCAGAGGGTTCACAGATAAGTAGCTTCTGTTCTTACTGCCTTGTATCTATCTGTAGCTCCATCTTTCCTATCAAGAGTCTGTCATGTTGAAGCAGAATATGAGTGTGAGAGAAGATTCCATTGTATCCTTTGACAAAAAAAAAGAAAAGGGAAAAACAGGGTCTTGTAATCATATTTTCTCTCTACATTTCCTCTCCCGGCCAACTCTTCGTTTTCTCTCTCTGTGAACAGGAACATGAACTAGACTATCTGATCTGCTGCCTTTTCTTCCACAGCCTCCCCTCTCTCTCTCTCTCTCTCTCTCTCTCTCTCCTTCATTGGACTTTTTCATCGCCGACATCGGTTCTTTTCAAAGGTGAATATTAAAGCGACTTGATCCCAAATGACTCGTCTCTCTCTTCTTCACAGCGAGCACCTGTCCTGCGCCTTCACCTTCTTCTTACACGGCGAGAGCAATGTGTGCACCAGTGTGGAGATCAACCAGCACCAGCCCGTCTACCACCTGACGGAGGAGCACCTCACCCTGGCCCAGCAGGCGTCCAGCCCCTTCCAAGGTGAGTCCTGGAGTCCGGTTCAAAGGCTCAGCAGGCGTCAGGGAAATGAAACACAGTTACAGACTCCTTAAAGTTAATCATAGAAGTTGAAAACAAACAGTGCGGGCTGTGGCCCTGAGTTGGAGTCCAGTCGAAACCTCTTGATGTGAATAATTGTGCAGGTGGAGATGCTACATGAACCTGAGACCTTCAATAGTCTGGTGTTGCAGTACCCCCAAAAAACAACCCAGAAAAACACAACAGTAGCTCAAAAATCCAGGTTTCAGCTGGGAGTTTGAAGAGCCGATCCTATGGGCGTAAGACTTTTTTATTACAAGGTAATAACAAGAACATGAATTAGCTTAAAATACAAACTGAAATGATAAATCACCTCATGTTGATATTCTTTCCTTCCAATTAATGAGAATAATATCAAATAATGATCAGTAATTTTTCCTCATGGTGCTGGTTCATATTTTCAGTCTTTAGAGACCAACACCCACAGCTTTACCTTTATGTGTGTTTGTTTAGATCAGCATTAGCTACGGTGCTGAAACTGTATTCAAATGACATTAGAGTCTATACCAGCTCTAAATGTAAAGTGTCAAGCGATAACTTCTATGATTTGATGCTATACAAATAAAATCTTATTTGATATTAACTATGCTTCCAGAACAAAAATGACATCAGTTTACAACAGCCACACACGAATGAAGATTCAATACATGACGTATAATCTCAGTTTAGACTAAAGATTTGCGACCAACTGAGCTACAACTGCTGACAACGCTCAGATCTGCAGCTTTCTGAAACCCGCTGATTCAAGGCATTAAGATGAGATGGTTTATTGTTTTCAACTCTTTGCAATCTCTGTACTTGTGTTGCTTCTGACTTTATATTGCTGGATATAATTTGTAGCGTCAAGGACAGGGATGGAAGCTATGAGTGTGTGTAACCTCTAATAACCAAAGAAAACGCAGACTATTGAGACAGGATTTACTGGAGAAGATCGAATGATAACAGGTGAATTACGTCTCATAAGTCAGAGTCTTCATTTGTCAGTTTTGCCATTTGTACAGCACATACAGAAAACCGAAATGACAAAACTCTGAGGCCCACAGGAGTATGACTATAAACATACAATATGACTGTAAAGAGCAGGGGTTAGAGAGAATAAATAAAACAATAAAGTAACACCAGTAACATGACAGATGTTAACCTGTAGTTGTGACCAACTAACAAAGTACATGAACTAAATCCAGTCCTCGACAAGCGATCAAACTGAATCACCACTGACACATCATCCAGTTCGAGACGAACTGAAACACATCACTACAACCTTTAACTGTGATGTTTTAGAACCATTTCATCACATTGTGAATATTTGCGCCGAACTAGACTTACAACACACAAGCGCAACACAATAAAACAGCAGTAGTTTTATTGTATAAACAAAACCATCTATGTTAAATATAAAAGCCTGAAAGACCAGATTTTTCTGCTCTTTTGCAAATGATGTGAAAGTCCTTGAAGTGCAGCGTCGCCTCAGTGTGGTCTTACATTCCTGCTGTCAACTGTAAACACACAACGCTGTAAAGTGTCAGCTCTCGCACCATGTGTTGATCAGCTGATGTCTCTTGTTGGTTGCATTCGTGGAAATAAAACAGTGTGTTTGGTGTTACACAGTCTTTAGCGTTTAGAATATGCACATGGTTAAATTCCAGAGTGTTTTCCCGGGGACGTGCATCTGTAGACACTTCACTGCTTTTAGTGGCTCAGAGAAAAATGTCATTGCATCAGCTGAAACGTGAGTAAACGTAGGATCCTGTTCAGTTTAAAACAACTTTATCAACAACACAACCTGTTACTGAGACCAGATAAGGTGTAGGAAAGTGTGTCATATTTAGAATGAAATATATTAGTAATCTGTGTGTGCTGCTGTTGCCAAGATAATGCAAACACTCTTCTGTCTGGCTGTCTTTCATTACAGATTGGCTTGCAGCCAGTTATAAAGAAAAGCCTCAGCAGTCTCTTTAAATTATAGTGTAGTGTAGTTATAAAAATCTGTGGCTCTAATGATATTCCATTATTGGCTCTTAATTCATTCCCCCGCCCCGGCTCAAACACAACCATTGTTTGCCCACGTTGTTGCTCACGCATAGAGATGTAAATGTAATAACTGTAATATACATCTCGACTTAGTTTTCAGTGGACTTTGCATCATTAATATCTGTACCGAGCATTAGCCCGACATACTCATTTACTGATCTTTGAGTTTCTGATTTGTTCTGAGAGCTTTGAGTTTCCAAATAGAAATGAAAGCGAAGGCTTTGAGAACAGTCCACGGAGGACTGAGTGACTCTGGAGGTGGACACAGATTTCACAGATCACTGTGTAAAATACCCATCATTTCCCGTGCCTTCTGAAATTTTAAGTAGAGCGACACAGATTTCCACCTTTTACCTTTTCATCTGTCCATTTGGACAGAAATGACTCAGGCCTGGGATTCTCCTCCTCCAGACTAATAACAGTGATCAGATCCTCCGTTCACCGCAGGAATCCTTGCACCGCCAACCCTTACACTATTACCGCGTTTCCACTACGTGTTATCGGCTCGGCTCAACTCGGCCTTTTTGCGTTTCCATTACAAAAAAGGACCTGGAATCTGGTACCTGGTACTAGTTTTATGGTCTCACCTCCGCTGAGGTTCCAGGACTGGGGACCAGATACTAAAAGGTGACATATAAACACTGCAGACCACTGATTGGTCAGAGAGTTGTCTCTGTGACCCGCCCTTTTACAAAAAACAGATGCAGAAGTTTACAGTAAATCTGTCGGTAGGTGAATCCACATGATGACAGTCTGTAAAACTACACCATGGTTTGTCCGGGAGGTTTAGACGTAAAAATTTAGCATGAGCTTGATGAGACAACACGCAACAGGTGAGTTTGTCAGCAACTCTCTGAGCAGACAACACAGAAGTAACACGCCACATCGCTATGACGTTCAGGTACTATAAAGTCGTAATGGAAACAGTCGCCAGGAATAGGACCTGGTACCCGAGTCGAGCCGAGCCGGTTCCAAGAAGTGGAAACGCGGCATATCTCCATTTCACCAGAGGGGACGCTAATGGTACCATTTAAAGTGGAAGAACGCAGCCTTTAATAAAAAAAAACAAGATAATTATTCGCGCTTACCCAGTGGATTCATGTTTTTGAGTTTTATTCTTGCATGGATGATGATGCGACTCCCCGGATAATGAGTAAAGACTTATCTTATGTCAAATCCTATGTTCAGCCTGTAGTCCAGGGGTGTCAAACATATGGCCCACAACAGGGTCTAATTCAGCCCTTCATTACAAAAAATACACTGACGATATTAACAGTCAAGGGTGTCAAAATCATTTTAGTTCAGGAGCCACATACAACCCAATGTGATCTCAACTAAAATAAATAGTATAATAACCTATAAATAATGACAACTCCACATTGTTGTCTTAGTTTAATGTGAAAAAAGTCAAGTAACATTATGAAAATGTTTACATTTAAACTATCCTTTCACAATAAAATGTGAATAACCTGGACAAGAATGAACAACATGAAATGTCTTAAATAAATTAAGCACAATTTAAATTATTTTGCCCGATACTAAATATTTTGTGCATTTGTAGATTCACTATGCTTTGTAAATTTTGCTAACTATATGCTGAGGATGCTGTGGTTATTCACATTTTCATCATGTAATTTTACTTTTTCACATTAAAACAAAGATAACATTTTGGATTATTATTCATATGTTATTTTACTGGTCCAGCCCATTTTAGATTGCGCTGGGCTATATGTGGCCCCTGAAAATAAACTGAGTTTGACAGCTCTGTTCCAGTCGGTTCTTTTTTTTTTTTTTTGCTGTCTCACTTAAATCTAATTCTTTGAGATAACATTGATTTTTTTTATTTTTAATTTAATGATTTATTCCGAACATTCAGTGAAATTCAACATAAATGAGAACGAGCAAACATGAATAATAATACAAGTATCAACAATCATAACAGAAGAACAGCACAATAGTTCCATTTACATGCCTGGAAAGCAAAAGAATTGTGTCGGTTTAATGTGATCATTTCTTATAGAGTCATCCCAAACATTATTCCTTTTATTTCTGGCACCTGATGGAGACTAGGGAGTGGATGTCTATTGCTCATGACTGGACCCAATTTTCAGCATTTTTACAGCATTTCTGTACTGTTGTTATATCTGATATATGTGTGCTACCTTAGATGCAGCCTCCACCCAAAGCACAATCTTATTGGTCACGTGTCATGACTAATAACCAATAGAGGAAAGAACCGTTCTTTGGAGTCTGCATCAGTTTTAATGTGAAAATACATACTATTCAGGTGCTCTTCATTCATTATGTGCTTCTGACAGTCAACTTAAAAGCCCCTTTTACTGCACATGCATGTCAATTTCCTGTTAATTCTAGGTGATATGACCAAAAATATCTGTACTTTTTTAAAAAGATTTTGATCTTTCACGTTAATTTGTGGCTTCATCTTCTATCTTCTATCATAATATTTCATTTCACAATACTGTATCGATGTTAAAAAGTACTGTATCGATATTTCTAGGTATTTGTTCAAATGCAGATATTGTGGGTTTTTAAAAAAATATATTTTATTTATTATTATTCAATTTAAATTTGTATTTAATTTATTGAAATTATTAAATAATTTATAAATTATTAAATACATTTATTAATTATACACAATTATTTAATTTTATTTAATTTAATTACATTTTTATTATTTAATTTATTAAATAATGCTAGTTCCTTTGTTGGGATTGTACAAAAATAATGTTATGATGTTAGTTATGAACTAATGAAATTTTTAAGATTTTGACCTTTATTTGTGGCTTCATCTTCTAGTACCATCACATATTTTAATTCCGTCATGTTTATATTGACACAATATAGGATGGAATCAGTATAAAATGGAACACTTGGAACATATTAAGTGGATATATGAGCAGCTTTAATGTTAAGGTATTAAAGTTGTGGATTCATTAGAATTGAAATGAACACATAATTCTTCCATTTTTCTTCCTTTTGAAGAGTAGGGGTGTAAGAAAATATTGGTTCTGCAATATATCACAATATTTCATTTCACAATACTGTATCGATGTTAAAAAGTACTGTATTGATATTTTTAGGTATTTGTTCAAATGCAGATATTGTGGAGTTTTTTTTATTTTATTTATTGTTATTCAATTTAAATTTGTATTTAATTTATTGAAATTATTAAATTTATAAATTAATAAATACATTTAAATCACAATTATTTAATTTTTATTTAATTTAATTACATTTTTATTATTTAATTTATTAAATAATGCTAGTTCCTTTGTTGGGATTGCACAAAAATAATGTTATGATGTTAGTTATGAACTAATAAAATATGAACATTTGAGCAGGATCTTAAACTGTAATGTCTATAAAACTTAATTTCAGTTTGAACACAGGAACATTTTGTAATAAAAAATTAGATCCTGTTGGGATCAAATACAAGTGTGTTTAATATTTGTGCAGATTTCTGGTGTGATTCAATTCTTCAAGGAAATAATCATTAAAAAAAAGAAACAAACAAAAATGGCCTTTTTAACAGTATCATGACATATCGTGATATACCATATCATGATCCTAGTATTGGGATTTGTATCGTATCACCAGATTCTTGACATTACACAGCCCTTTTGAAGAGTTACATGCGTTGTTATAGTCTGGATGTAAACCAGGTGTAATTGTTCATCTCCCAGTACTGGTTCTAAATAGCCTTGATCACTGTTGGTCGACCCCACATGGAAAGGCCATCGAACGCACCTTAAAAACCCCTGACTTAGTCGACGTAGCTAAATAAAGAAGCCGTGTATCCCCCTTTACTTCCACGATCAGCGAACACAGTGTCTTCAGTCCTTAAATACGGTGTGTGTCTTGGTGCAGGTGTGTGTTTTCACCGCCGCAGCGTATCTCTTTCCTAGCTAACCAAGCATAGCGTGGAGGAAGGGCTGACTTCCATCCCCCTCCATCCATCCATCTCCTCCTCCTCCTCCTCCCTCTCCCCCTTCTCCTCCTCCTCTGTCTCCCCCTCACCTCTGCCAAGCTTGGTTTACTGTGCGGCAGAGCGCTCTGGCAGGCAGACCTCTCCAGGATGTGACCTCATAAAAGGGCGCAGAGTGAATGTAATGAACTCTCAGCCCATTACACTGATCTGAGCACA
Source organism: Sphaeramia orbicularis (assembly GCF_902148855.1). Classification (NCBI taxonomy): domain Eukaryota; kingdom Metazoa; phylum Chordata; class Actinopteri; order Kurtiformes; family Apogonidae; genus Sphaeramia; species Sphaeramia orbicularis. The sequence continues at coordinate 54,666,747 of NC_043970.1, read as the reverse complement.
TTTGACATGTCTTCAGGGAGCCAGAGATAGACTCACAGTCAGAGAGGGGGGGGTGGGGGGTGGGGGTGGAGGGAGAGAAGGGTGCAGCTGAGTGGTGATGGAGGAAAACGGTAAACCATTTCCATAATTGTGCTGAATTTGATCTCTCTTCCATAGCTGGCCTCAGGTCCTGTGAGTGTGTGTGCAGAAGAAACACAGAAACCAAAGAGAAAGAGTGGGGTTGAATTTAATTAAGGTTAATATGATCTGCTATGGCTCAATGTTGCTGTGTATCGCAACATAAATAACCATTTTTTCCCCCTCGTCCCCCTGTTAGTTTTGCTGAGGTAGTACGTGCACTGCAACATTACCCCGAGGGACATTTAGGACGCAGCATATGTTCGTAATAGTTCACAGATAAAAGAGCATTTTGTTTGATACACGACAAAAAAAGGTCTTCAACCACCTGCCTCTGATATACCTCAAATATTCACACATCTTGGATCTGAATGTTTGACTTTTTTCCACTCAACATCAAACTTTTCTCACGACATACTCACCTTATTGCAAGTATTTAAGCGACTTGAATCTCAGAATCATGAGTCATCGTTTATCTTAATTCTTCAGTGTTTACTCATTTTTCATCTTTTGACGCTTTAAAGTCAGACATTAATGATGAGTATAATAACGACCATCATATTTAGGATTATTTTGTGTACATTCTCAGCTAAAACACTCTTTAATATCTCTGTATTTACTTGTTTGACTTCTTTTTACTTGTATATTTTGACATTGGAACAAATGTTTTATTATTATGATAGTACTGAATGTTCTACCTGTACTGAGTGAAACATTCAGCTACGCAGCAAGTGTTTGTCATTTGTTTTATGTTGTTTTTATCTTGTCAAATAAGATCTTAGATTGTGCTTATTAACCATGTTTTGCTAATGTTGTAAATTAAAGGTAATGAGCCAATTAATCCCTTAATAAAAATACAGGTGTGTGTTTGGTTTTGTTTCATCTTAGTTTTAGTTGTTTCATCTACTAATTTCCATCTGGTGTGTTAATATTTCACTCACTAATAATTTGACACTGATTGTGCTAATTATCAACACTATTTTTTGTCATGTCTCCCATTAAATAGACACTAAGATAATAATTAGTTGCACCTATTTCAGTATGTGTAACAGCCCTAACACACAATGCTTGTTAGATTTTGCTTGCTATTTTTACATTTTTTTGTTTCAAAGCTCTGTCCCCTTTAAGGAAATACCTTTAATCCGTCTTGCCTCCCCTTCCCCACTCCTCTCCTTCCATCATCCTCCTGCCATTTTCCCATTCTGGAAGCTGTTCTACACTCCAGCCTCAGGATCAATACCTGGGGACAGAGGCCATCCAGTCTAGTAATGACACACTGGAAAAAAACCCGGCAGAGGAGGACATTAACAAATGCCTTCTCTCTCATCCGTCTATGTATGGATGTATGATAGACGCAGACTAACAAAATAGATGCATAACAAGTGGATAGGCTGTGTGAATGTGCATCCGATTGGTATGCATGTTGTTTGTATGCTCATACGTATGCATTATGCATGTTGGTTTATGGTACTATCTCTATTCGCTGATGGACCTGGGTCTGTCCTATACGCAGACTGATGGGCTCTCCGTATGACTCCCATATGTCTGAGCACTGAAGCATGTTTGCCAAGGAGTGGCTCTTTTTATAAGCCTCTGTTTATGGGCTCTGAGAGGCCACCGCTTGCCAATAATTGGCGTCTGGATTGCTCTGTAAGTATTTGGCGAGTCGGTCGGGGCTGGCCGGGTCCAGCGGTGCTCTGGAAAGGTCAGAGCGCCGCTGTTTTCGGCTGAAGATGAAAGAATGACAGGGAAAGGAATGCATATGGGAAAAGAAAGGAAGTGACGATGATCAAGATAATAAGCATTAGACTGTTGCAAGAGGGAACAAGTGTTCAGAGAACGCAAACCTCCGCCAAGCACCCCGAACGTTGTGCATGTGTGGATCGACTGTTTCTGTTTAAATCCAACAGTTTCCAGGTTGTTCCATACAGCAGAAACAGCTGAAGCTTGGTCCCAGTCATGTGTCTGTCCAATTAGATTCAATTCACATCAATATTAGTTGAGTTCTAACTTTAAATGTGTGGGAAATGGGATTTTCACTGTTAAATGTAAATGTCCACAGAGTCCACATTCCACAGTGGATGTGGACAATTTAGTTCCAGATACAAGATGTTGTTCTAAGCTACAGGTGGATCCAGTTGGAGGCTAATCGGAGTCGTGTTGAATTTTTTATGAATTTTGGAAAATTGCTCAATGATGACAGATGGAAAACTGTACATGTTGTGACCTTGAACTTTGGCCTACTGGGACCAAAATGTAATGGGTTGGTCCCAGGGCCTAGGCCTATCTGTGGGGAAGATTTGGGAAAGATGGGTGGAAGAGTTTTCCCGTAAAGTTGCTAACAAACAAACAAACAAACAAACAAACAAACACACAAAGCAAAGTGATCACAGTACCTCCTGGCAGAGCAAAAATGGAAGGGAAGGTTACAACAAATGAAGAGCTTGGCAGGAAACGATGGATGAAAAACATGGAAGGGTGAGGTAGAGGGATGAAAACCAAGAAGCGACAATCAATGGAGAGAAAAGGCAAAGAGGTGAAGGGTGGAGAGAATGTGTCAAAGCTGAACAACACAGAGGAGGGGTTGTAGAATTTTTCAGAGGTGAAAATTAAAAAGATGGAGGAAAAACTGATCCTGACTCTTTCTCCTCAGTGATCCTGAGCCCCTTTGGCCTCAACGGGACGCTAACGGGCCAGTCCTTCAAGATGTCAGACCCCCCCACCCAGAAGCTGATCGAGGAGTGGAACCAGTTCTATCCCATCAGCCCCAGCGCCAAGGGGGGAGTGTCGGAGGACAAGGGGGAGGACATGGACTGGGAGGACGACTCTTTGGCCTCCGTGGAAGTCCTCGTTGGTCAGTGCAAACTCTTACTTCAACTAACAGTTACTTTTTTCACTAATTAATCTAGTCCAGGTGTGTCAAACTCATTCTAGTTCAGTTCCACATTCAGCCCAGTTTGATCTGCAGTGGGCCGAACCAGTAAAATAAAAACAGTGAAAAAAGTAAAATTCTATTCTGATCAGGTTTACATCTACAAAGTTTCCTTAAAAATCTGAATAACATGAACAACTTGAATTGTCTTAAGAAAAACAAGTACAATTTGAACAATATTCTGCCTCAGTTTATCAGTTTATCATTTACACATGTACGTTACAATCGCACAAAACATTTAATAACAGGCAGAATATTGGTACAATTGCATTTACTTAAGACATTTCTGTTTGCTCATATTTGTTCAGGTTATTCATGCTTTTTGTAAAAGCATAGTTTGGTAAAGAAAACATTTTCATGTAATTTTACTTTTTTACACCAAAAAAAACAAAGAAAGAATTTGGGGTTGTCATTATTTACAGGTTTTAATGATAATATTTTACTGGTTCTGACCCACTTGAAATCTAATTGGACTGTATGTGGAATCTGAAATAAAAAGATTTTGACACCATTGATCGTTAATTTCTTTAGTGTAATTTTTGCATTTCACAAATTCGGATTTGGCCCCCGGGCCACATGTTTGACACCTGTGATCATGTCATCATTTTCTAATAGTTTATTCAGGTACATTTTTTGGATTTTAGATCTTCTTTTCTAAATGAAGAGTTCATCCTGTTGCTCATTTCCAGCCCTTCACTGCACGTGTTGTTTATCTGTCTTCCACAGGTGGTGTGCGGATGGTGTACCCAGCCTGCCTGGTGCTTGTACCTCAGTCAGACATCCCCGCTGTGGCCCCTGTTGGGTCCTCCCACTGCACTGCCGTCTACACGGGTGGCCACCAAGTGCCTGCTTCCCAGCGAGAGCCCGCCATGTCTTTGGTGACCCTTACCCCTCCCACATCGCCTGAGGAGACACAGACAGGTAAGGAAACGGCCCTGATTCACACCAGAGGACAGGAGGTCTGTAGTCGGAGCTTCTGTCGACTCTTTTATGTCACCGAGCCCTGCTGACCTTTCTCTCATCCTCTCCAGTGGATTCTCACTCGGCCCAGAAGTGGGTTAGAATGCCTTCATCATCTGATGCGTTCAGCGTGGACAGAACCAGCCACCACGGAGGCAAGATCCCACGGCGGCTCGCGAGTCAGGTGGTGGAGCGCGTCTGGCAAGAGTGCAATATCAACCGAGCCCAGAACAAGTAAGTACCTGTGTCTAGAAAGCGGCGCTGATTGATTAACCACACTATGAGTTATAATCGCCACGACACAGAAGATTTTCTTTATGTATTGATCGGACGAGACAAGTTGAAAATGTCTTTAGTGCAATTTTTGACACTTTGGATTTAGTGCTTAGTTGAAGCCTGTTGAAAATAATGGATTTGAATCCTAATGCACCTTGTACAAGATGACACTCAAATTACTGTGGTTATAAGGGCATAAGAGACGTGTAGGATTAACATAAACCTGTCCAATAAACTCCATCAATGCTCTGTGTTTACCTCAGGGGTGTCAAACATGTGGCCCGGGGGCCAAAACTGGCCCACCAAAGGTTCCAGTCTGGCCCGTGGGATGAATTTGCAAAAATTACACTTCAGATATTAACAATTAAGGATGGCAAACTCATTTTAGTTCAGGTTCCACATACAGGACAATGTGATATCAACTAAAATAATAGCATAATAACCTTTAAATAATGACTCCAAATTTTCTTAGTCTATTGTGAAAAACATAATATTACATTACACCTATAAATAATGACAACTCCATATTTTTCTCTTTGTTTTAGTGTAAAAACTTACATTAAATTATGAAAATATTAACATTTACAAACCATCTTTTAGCAATAAAATCTGAAAAACCTGAAATTTTGTAAGTAAAATTTTAACATTATACTTCCTGTTAATAAACATTTTGTGCCTTTGTAGATCCAATCCGTAATATGCATGTATAAATGGTAAGCTGAGTTGTAATATTGTTAAAATTGCACTTATTTTTCTCAAAAAATCGCAGTTTTTTCAGGTTATTCACATCATGTTTGTTTGGATAGTTTGTAAATGTACATATTTTCATAATTTAATTTTGATCGCACTAAAACAAAGAGAAAAATTTGGAGCCATCATTATTTACAAGTTATTATGCTGTTGTTTTACTGGTCTGGCCCACTGGAGATCAGTTTGGGCTTAATGTGGCCCCTGAGCTAAAATGAGTTTAGTTTGAGTTTACCTCATGAGCTTCAGCAGAGTGTGGCTCAGATTGACAAGAGGTCAAATATGTCAGAAGATTACATTAATAATAGTCTGCAAAAAGTAAATTGAAGAAGCCGGGGGGAGTTCTTGTACCCCCTTCATATTATTTTACAAAGTCAAGTTTATTTATGAAGCACCTTTAAAAACAACCAAAACCAGCAAAAGACACATCAGAAAAGCAGACATCAATAAGAGATAATAACTGAATTAATAGGAGCATGCAATTGATCACAAACAGCGATTTTAGGAGGAACAAATAAGTGAGACTGACATGTAGGGATGATGACAAAAGTATAGAAAAGAAAATGTTTAAAGATGAGGGTTAAAAATATCAATAGAGAGGAATTATCCAATTGTTGATGGCAACAATACGGGAATCGTTTGCTGTTGGTAAATCGATCGCACCATTATCCGTTTTGTCTCTAAGGTGTGGTTCAGGTGTTAAATATGAAGAAAGGAGCCTATTAATTAATAAACAAAAGATTATAATGTAATTCATACAATTCACATTGATCAGTCAAATGAAAAGCCTTGGAAAACGTAGGTGGAAGTCGTCATCTCCAGTAATTACAAGGCTAGTTTGCACTTTTGTCCCTTGGTCTTTGGGATTATTTACCATCAGTGAATCTGACACATTGGGAACACCCCAGGATCTGTTGCCCCTTGACCAAGCACACAATGTCAACTGGAGTTAGCTGTTGGCTTGTCAGCAAAAATACTACAGCTCCAAGCAGGGCTATGAAATCCGCCTGAGCACACAGCTTTTACCACCACGCCACGAGAACGCACAGGAAGGCCCAACCTTTGAGGGTTTATGTCAGGATTTCAAAATGTCACTCGGCGTGTTTCAAAACTTATTTAAAAGCAAGACTAAGTGTCCCTCCACATGAATAACGCTCCGTGAAGCAGTGGCTAGACTCTACGTTAAATTTAGCCCCCTTTTTTTTTTTTTCTTTTCCTCTCCTCAGGCGGAAGTTTTCAGCCGCAACCAACGGTACCTGTGAAGAGGAGCTGACGGAGAAAGTAGGAGCCTGGGATTTTGTGGAGCCTTCGCAGAGGTCATACTGCAGCTGTTCCAGGTCAGTCGCTTCCCATGTCGATGAACAGGACTCGTGCACATATTCCTCATATGTTCAGTGGTATCTTTCAGCATTAAAAAGAGGTTTATACATAGTCTACTGAGCTTTGAACACCGCCTCAGAGCAGCGCAGTCAGCAAAATATCTGCAACTTACATTCACATCTCGGCCTTGACAAGCATATTATTCTTCATATTTTTCAATTTATCACTATTTTGTAGAAGTGACAGGCGTGCCGGGGCTGAAACCTCCACTGGGTTGTGTGTTTCTGTAAGTCAGACATTTTTATTCCGGCTCTGATGGGAATAATTTGAGGGAGAAAGAATAGGTTGACCTCTGATGGAGGACATGAAGGATATTGTTTTGTAGAGCTTCTACTCGTGACAGATGAGCTCAACTCGCGTCCAATAAATAAAACGTATGTCACCCTTTTATCTATTTGCACAGACATATGCAGTTACAGTAAATGCATATGGTCAATAGAAGTGGAGAAGCATTAGCTCATTCTGCACTTTTACTGAAAGCACGCACACTTAAGGACTGGTTGAACCCATTAAGACCCAAACATCCACTGACGACCAAAATCATTTACTGATCTAAAACGTGTAATACCTGTTGATCCACTAATCCTATTGCAACATGTAAATAATTGCTGTAAAATGTAGTTTGTCCTTCTTTTCTTTTCATTTGCATGTTCAGAGGCTTCATAGTGAACTTGGAAACACCATCATCTGCTACAACATTGATTCCTCAATAAAACCCATAATAAATAAACCCATTAATAAATGACAGTGAATGGACACATTTGGTTTTATGGTCAGTTAAGGATGTATTTGCTGAAAAGTCAAGTCACTTATTCTTCAGTTTTTTCTGTTTTTGATATAATGATCCTCAACTTTAATCTGAGCTGTTATGAACATCTATATGATCAGTGAATTAAATGCAGGAAAATAGGTGATTTTCAGTTATAAATGCAAAATACAAAGCACAATATAGCATAAATGATGATAAATCACGTACGAAAGGTTAAAAATAGAGAAAAACTTATTTTGGAACTGCCACAAAAGCAACACCAGGTCTTTATTGGTTAATGTTTGGCAGTCAGTAAACAACTAGATGTGTCAGTGGACAACCAACTCAGTTGTTGCACAGAAGTGAAAAACTACTGATTTTGTGCGATATCCTAGATGAAGAGGTGTGTTTAAACTTGGACGAAGATGATGAGTTGTCTTTACCTTTTTCCTTGTTTTGTCTAAGAGACAACATCAGTAACGTGTCACTTAAATCTCATAGCAATGACTGATTCTAAAGAGTTCATTTTAATCTTTCTTCACTGCAGACAACATAACATCGTATCTACAAATGTAAACATAGACTGAGCCCGAGTGGAACGTATCAGCTGTGCCTGATCAGTCTTCATATCCATATCCATCCAGCCATTTTCTAAAACGGCTTAGTCCTTGTAAGGGTCGCGGGGGGTCTTTATATCCATATCGCTTACATAATTCAGTCACTAAAGCCACAGGGGAGAATTAATCGCTGAGTAATTACATGGGTCACTCTGGTATTTAACTCCTTACCTGTCTGAAAGCACCTGCGATTAGACAAATTCTGATTCTACAACCTGAAAAACATCACCCAGAGAAGGCAGTAGAAGTCTCGTCTCAGACCAGTCGAATTACAATAAACTGAAAAGTAATTATGGACTTCTTGCCCAGTTATGCCAAAAAAAACTATCCAGCCCTCCAGCTTTAAATGTGCATCCAGTTTAAGAAAACATTAACACATCCATCACTTGCAGGCATATCATTTATTTGACAAGTGTTAATTGTTTTACTGTCACACCTGCACACCTTAATTATTTGTAATGTGTGTGTGTTTTTCAGTATTATTTGCATTTAATTGTTCATTATCCTCTCTTTGACTTACGTAGCTAATCGGGCCCCTTCGTCCCCCAGAATGTGGCTGATTGTCTGTTAATACCAACCACAGTCACAACCAGCTGCTTTACTCATAAGGATCCATGTAAACACAGGCTTGTGCCACAGACTGCAGGTCTAATCAGTGAGCAGGATGCTTGAATGCTCGACTGGCCGCCTCAATGGGAGCCTGAACCAATCTAACAGTTAGTAAGAGAATTCAGATATGTGGGTAATGAGCAGCTACTATCTAAACTGATTTTTTTGTGTGTTTTGATGAGATGAATCCGTGCTAGCTTGGCCACTCTTTGATTGGGGAATCCTTTGCACCAGGCCTTTTTTTCCCATCCAGGGAGAGGGAGAGCAGCCTTGAACCACAAATGAGACCAAAGTGGATTGGGCCAGTCAGCTGGAGCATGTTAATTTGTTGGAAGCCACCCAAGACGTTGGGGACATTGAAATGGGAAGCTGTGTGTTGCCAGTTTTAATGGCCATTAGCTTTGTTTTGTAGACGGAGGCCTTCTGTGTGTCTGCTTATCTTGACATCTAATTTTCAGGACACACTCGTTCACTCGTCAGCTTCTCTGTCAACACCCTGATGTATCACTGAGCAGGAGTCTGAGTCTTTAAGAATCTGAAACACATTAATCAGACTTTGAGCCTTAAAATGTCAAAAGTGCAGGTGTTTGGTTGTAGGCTGGTCAGGTAGGAGAGATGCTGCACATGAGCTCTGGATATCCTGAGCCTGAAATATCCTCATGTTGCATCTTCATGGCTTTGATAGATTCTGTTTTTCTTTGGCGTTTTTCTTTGCCTCCGTTTCGCTCAGTGTTGCTGGTGCTTCATAGTCTGACTGTATTTCTGTTTTTGTCTTCTCTGCTGCAGATACAAATCAGTGAAGCAGCGAACAGGCAGCACTCCAGGCCAAACCCAGTCAGCAGGCCAGCCCTCGCAGCCTCCTACCAAGCACAAAGCTGGGGGAGACAAACCGGAGAAAGGCGACAAGCAGCAGAAAAGACCCCAAACGCCGTTCCATCACCGCAGTCTGACCAGCGATGACGCTTCCATAGAGACCGAGGCAGCGGCCGGACAGAGGTTAGCCATACGGGGCCAGGATGGAGGAAGATTCACGAGCATCCGCTCCGGAGACGTGTCCATCCAAAAAGCCCCCCAGCTTCACAGTGGAGGGGTCAGTGCAGGGCCTTCAGAGCAGGCCAACTCCCCCCAACCCCCACCACTAAGCCCCCACCCCTGTGAGCGGAACGAGGAGTCAGGGGAGGGCATGAAGAACCCTTCAACCCCCAACAGCCAACACTTTTACCAGCCACCCCCGGAGCCCTGCCTGGTGAAGGGCGGGAATGAGGAGCCTGGGGGACCGGATGGTTTGAATCAGCACTTCCACTCCCATCACCCCCACTCCAGCAGCACGACCTACCCCGAGCCCCCCGAGCCCACCGTCTATGTGGGCACAGCGGTGAACCTGGAGGAGGACAGCTCCCACGCTCCATGGAGGTTCTTCAACCTCCCCCGCAGGAAAGAGGCTGAGCTGCCCACGCCTCTGTTACCAGGAGACAAGCTGAGGGATGAGGGCGCCGCCTCCCAGGACAACCTGGTGTCAGTCACAGAGTAAGTGATGTTAACAGTCACTACGACACACAAGCAGGGGTTAAAGTTTCCAGTGAACTGGCATCTGACCCCATGGTGACGCATCCCAGCCCCGTTACCCAGGCTACAGTAGAGGACTCTCAGTCATCCAGTAAAAAATGTTTTGAAAGACTAATGGTGCACAACACACCTTCTCTTCTCTCATCCGCTCTTTCTCTTGTTCCCACCATCACCTCGCTGCCCCACATCCCTTAGCTTCAGAACGTTCTGTGCGGTGCTTAGCTGCACACAGCATGTTAATCTCTTGCTATGTGCCCTTTTGACATCATACATCACCAATGTGCAGGGCCAGCACTACTCATTGATTCCTGCACTCTAACACACAGCCTCGCATTAGAGCTCACAGATAGGATGTGTAATGGAGGGGTTAGATATAGATAAACCTCTGCCATTGTTATAGAGTTAAATCTGATCAAAGTAGTGTCTTGAGTTTTCTTTTGAGAGAGATTTGGAAGGAAGACTCTGAAGGAGCTAGAGTGGAGTAGAGCACAGATGGACGGGCCGAGTGTCCGGTCCAGTGGAACAGCAGGTAGGCTGCAGCCAGGCCGCAGGGGGGCCGAGTGGGAATTATCAGAGGGGTTATGCAATCCCAAGGGGCCAGCCACTTGCAAGGGCTATTCTAGTGAGCTGTAATCCTCCCATGCCACAGCTCTGAATGGCGGCTAATCTCTGGTCCAGGCCACTGCACACCATCACCTCACATCAGAGCTGGACAGGCATGACACGAGGACAGTAGTTCAGAGAAATGTAGGAGGCAGCAAAGCAGAGGGAGAGCGCATACGTTGGGTCAGCCCCGCCTCTCGTCCTCCCAAGAGCCAGTAGTCTTCCTCTCTGCCCCCACCCCCTCCATTCATCGGTTACATATGATGAGCAACAAGTAGGACACAGTTGGCCACGTAAGAGATTCTGATGAGCTGTGGCAGGGTAACAAGTGGTAAATGTGTCGGCCAGTGTATAAAAGCAGTCAGGCTCTGCGTTTCCATAAACTTTCCTGGAATATCATTGTCAGACAGAAAACATCTGTTGCATGACAACTGTCAGAATGGTTTTCAATTGGCTGCCATTTCTGTTACTGTACGCAAATATGTAGCAACAGTGACACATAATATGAGAGGCTTCAGGCCTGAACAGAGCACTGAATGTTCATGTACGTTAACATTATGACTACAGTTTTACTGTGGCTGTAGCTTTTAATGAATACTTTTTAGTGACTAATTTAAACAGTCACCATTAAATATCTGTAAAGTCAGAGGATTTGTTGTCTATTAATGCCTCAAAGTCACGTGACATTTGTGTCTTCGCAGGCTGATGGCTACATCTAAATGGCAACTGAAGGTGTCAGAAGAGCGCGTTCAGATGTATCGAGCCCGGAGAAACCAGTACCTATCTGCTGCCATAACCGACGGAGATCACGAACCAGAGGTGGATCCTTACGCCTTCGAGGAGGGAGACGTCAAGTTCACGTTCTCCAACAAGAAGGATAAAGCAGGTGGTGAACGGGAGCCCGGCAAGAAACATAAGGTAAGAGCAGAGGCTGGTTTTATCTTATTGAAATGATTATTATTGTCCCTCTTAAGCAACATCGCCTAAATGTAGAGAAACATAATGGTATACATCTCAACAGTTCTTGTTTTCACACTTTTTTTGCCATATATTTACCTCTGCCAGGAGGTATTGTGATCACTTTGCTTTGTGTGTTTGTTTGTTTGTTTGTAACTTTAGTGGGAAAACTCTCCCCATCTTTCCCAAATCTTCCCCACAGATAGGCCTAGGCCCTGGGACCAGCCCATTCAATTTTGGGCCAAGTAGGCCAAAGTTCAAGGTCACAGCAAGGTCACAAAATCTACAATTTTCCATCTGTCATCATTGAGCAATTTTCCAAAATTCATCAAAAATTCAAAACAACTCCGATTAGCCCCCAACTGGATCCACCCGTAGCTTAGAACAATCTCTTGTATCTGGCACAAAATTGTCCACATCCACTGTGGAATGTGGACTCTGTGGACATTTACATTGAACATTGAAAATCCCATTTACCACACATTTAAAATTAGAACTCAACTAATATTGATTGGAACTGAATCTAATTGGACTGACACATGACTGGTACTAAGCTTCAGCTTTTTCTGCTGTATGGAACAACCTGGAAACTGTTGAATTTAAACAGAAATAGTCGATCGACACATGCACACCGTTTGGGGTTCTTGGCAGAGGTTTGCGTTCTCCGAATACTTGTTTGGATTTGAAGATACAAATCCGTGCACCTTTACATTATTTCATCATCCCACTGATGCAAGCACCTCTTGTTATATGGTGTTGCACGTTTTATGCAAATCTTCTTGAAATGCCCCATATTAAACAGTGTTAGTAACATTAACATCAGAAGTTTCTCCACTCTGCCTTAAAAAAAACAAGGGTTTTTATTAAGTATTCTGTCCAGTTTGTAGGAAAAACAGCCTATTTTAAGGTAAAAAAGAAATGAAAACAGTGACTGTAAAAAAACAAGTAGTGTGTGAACCTCATTAACATACGATGTCCAGGGTATAACTGGGGCAAGAGGGCTGATTTCTTGAGATCAGAGAGCAGGCGAGGTAAGAAAATAGGCCATCCTCAGCAGTACTACACTAAAAATAACGATGCAAGCGTTTTCCATGTATATCCGCTTTCACTTCCCAAGTCGAAGGGAACAGGAAGCCATCCCTGAATCCCTATTGTGAGCTGAGCCCTAGAGGATGTCGAGTTTCTTTAAGTGTGTTGTTGTGTTTTCCTATTGGAGCTGGCCTCCCTCTCTTTTCCCCGGCCCCCCTCCCCTGTATCCCTCTGCTCTGCCTCCGGGGCTGATGTGTGACTGCTGGATCTGTTTCCAGAGGAGGGCCACCTGTTAGCGATGGACTGCCCCCAGCATCGACAGGGATTTGATGTGGGAGGGTGTTCGGTCGCTGGCTGACGTTTTACAGCAGGCTTTATGGAGCTGGAGTTTAACCACTGTAACAAACCAGGCCTACTGAAGCATTAAGCCTCAAAAACGGCAGATTTGGTCTGTCCGCTGGTCTCTGCAGGAATTGAACTGGTTATAGACATGTAGAATTTAGTTTCCAGCTGTTACAAGCCTTATCTTCTTCATTATCTCCTCATCAATTGTTTTAACAGTATCATAAACCAGTGTGAACAATATTATGTAAGCATCTCTGGTCAGATAACAGGAGAAGCTCTGATTCTGTGTCCACAAGACACGTGTGAAATGAACCATCACGTGACCCCCATATTATTTATTTTTTTATTTATTGATTTTGAACATGCAGAGAAACAAAATAAAATAAAACGAAGCGAATTAAGACAAAAACAAAATAACATTTAAATGGACAGAATCTATCTTCAGCACATACAAGTCTAAATATTGCATGGTCGAAAAGGAGCAGGAAGAAGTATAAACTTATTTAATCCTACCCCTCAGTGCTTTTACACCTTTATCACTAGCTTAATACAAGAATCGAACAATACTATTTTCCTAATTTTAGCATTGAACCACAACAAATACATAATGCGGTAATTGAATTATACACAACAAAATGTTCATGGCAGTGCAATCATACAAACAGACTCAACAATTCAACCATTTTCTTCACTAATTCCAGCAGATTTATCAGTACAGCATCATCCATAAACAAACAGGCCTCATTGTCATTATTAAATACTGGACCTCTCAAGATTCAATTCTTAATATCTTTTTTTTAAACTGAATTATGTTTGATATTTGTTTTATCTCCACACAATTTGTTCCACAATTTTACTCCACTGATAGTGATACAGAAACTTTTTAACGTAGTGCATACTTTATGAATCTTTAAATTAAATTTTCCCCATAAATATTACATACAAACGTGAAGCTACTGCCTTAAGTACAGGGTCAAATGGATGGAAATGGCTTTAGAAGAGAATAGATCTTTATTGTCAGTGACAGGAACTATGGAAATCAGTTTAGCAACTCTGTTTCTTTAGCAGCAAAAACACTTAGTTATAAAAATCACACAAACTTATACTCAAAATATATACAGAAAGGTATCGGCAATATACAAAAAAACTACATGAAATACTAAAATATATAAAAAGCCAACTCTATACTACAGATAAAAGAAATATATACAACATATAAAGATATATACAGGTAGTAAAGTATATGTATTAGGTAAACAAAAAAAAAGAAGAGGTGCATGGGTTGTGATTATTGCATATTAGACAAAATTATAAGACGAGTGCAATGAAGGAAAACGGCAGTTGGAGTCTTTACATTGCGCCTAAAAACATCCAAACACTCTCAACTCTTGGTTTTTAGAGTTGACACCAACTTGTTGCTGATAATGTCATAGGGGATAACAAACTAACACACTCAAGGGTCATGATGCAACAGTAGAAAACCTGTATCAGCAAGATTTACACAACAAACATCCGGCCAGCGCACAAATCCTTTACATTGTCAGGAGAACGGAAAGTGAAAGCAGCCACAATCCTAATGTGCAACAACTCCTGTTTACTGTGTCCACACACTCATGTCGGGATCCAGGTGGATTTTTACCCAAGCAGTTCATATTTCTGAAGTTGAAATACACTTTTACATATAAATAAAAGGCTGCATTTACTGTCAGTTATCTTCATACTGACGAAGATAATTGAGATAATTTTCTACAATCTGTGAAAATAAACTAGTAAATTAGCTTCAAAGTGAACAGATTTCTGAGAATTTGTTAAAAAAAAAAGCTGAAGGTGAAAAGGTGAATGCATGACAATATTTGATGGCAGCTTCTTCCAAAATGAATCCACAGGTGTGTCTTTGTTTTTTTTGTTTTTTTGGATTTTTTTGCTGAAATGAGTGTCCATGTTTCCATGATGCTGCTACGACGTTATCAAACATCAGCAAATACTCGACGTCGACTGATCTGTGCGACCCTGAAAACACACTTTTCCACCCAAGGCAGGGTTATTGATAAGGGGTTAAGGCACCATTACCACCTATAGATTGTGGTCTTGGAGTGGATGCTGTGCTCTGCTGCGGATTGGTCCTTTTAGAGAGACAGATTAAAGCCTGCGTAGCACAGAAAAAAGCCCTGGAGCGTAATGAAATCAATGGCTAGAACATAACATTCCTATTCCCCAGCTAGAACTGCTCAGCACACAGTGTACACACAACCCATCATCAGAACACACACACACACACACACACACACACACAGAGGACGCCGGCCCTCCCAGATATTGATGTCTGGGTGGGAGCCTAAAAGGCCATTCCTTGGATCATGATTTCACTCTGGTCCACACTGGAAATCTCATTTCCCACAGCACAAGCAAGCAGTTCCTTTCTGTCGTTTCTGTCCCACGCTGTCTATAGTGGTGTTAGTATCATTATTACTATCATTATTATGTTTTAAGACTGTGAAAAGAAACCTGGGCTGGTCCGTTTTTGTTTTTGAGGCCGGTTTCACACTCCTGCTGCTTTTACGTTTCGTGTCGGTGCATTGAGTGTTTTATCCCAGTCCGGGCCCAGTCGTTATGTTTATGTACCTTTTAATCACAGTTACAGACTCGAAGGATTTCACACACCCACATTTTACCACAGTGCTGAAAAACATGCCAGGGCCCTCATTAAGGAGAAGATAAAGGCTAATCAACATGGGACTTATATAAACAGTATGTGCAGTGTGCTGTTAAAGATCTGCTCTCAGTGTTTGGTCTGTTTGTCCTCGCAGGGTGAAGATGGAGGAGCAGGCCCATCGGATGGTAAGTGCTCCATCTGTTCCTTATGAACCTCTAGTCTTGGTCATTATTCCGATCTTGAGAAGACGACATTACTGAGTGAACACTGTCATCTACACCTCCCACTGCAGTTGTGTTATTATATCAAATGTGTAGCATCCTCAATCAATCAATCACCCATCCGTTATTTTCCGCTTATCCGGGTCTGGATCGCAGTCAAATTTTATTTATATAGCGCCACATCATAACAAAAGTTATCTCATGACACTTTACACTTGGAGCTAGTCCAAACCAGACTCTTAATAAACTAATTCACAGATACTAACAGAATCCTCCAAGAGCAAAGAGTTGGCAACAGTGGTGAGTGAAAAACAAAAACTTGAACTGGCAGAAACAATGGAACAGACCCTGAGTCTGGAGGATGGACGACTGACATGACCAGTTAAAGCACAGGTGGCAAACATGCGGCTCGGGGGCCAAATCCGGCCCGCCAAAGGGTCCAGTCTGGCCCGCCAAAGGGTCCAGTCCAGCCCGCCAAAGGGTCCACATTGTGAAATGTGAAAATTACACTAAGACATGAACAATCCTTTTAGTTCAGGTTCCACATTCAGACCAATTCAATCTCAAGTGGGCAGGATTCAGTAAAATACTATCATAAAAACATATAAATAATGACAACTCCAAATTTTTCACTTTGTAAATGTAAATATTTTCATGTATTTACACTAAAACAAAGTATAATTTCATAAAAAATGTGAATAACCTGAACAAATATGAACAACCTGAAATGTCTTAATAGAAGTAAGTACAATTTTAACAATATTCTGTCTGTTATTAAATGTTTTGTGTTTGTAGATCCACTGTGATCTGTAAGTTCTAATGCACAAGTGTGAATGATAAACTGAGGCAGAATATTGTTGAAATTACTCTTATTTTTTCCAGTTTGTTCATGTTATTCACATCTTTTGAAAGGATAGTTTGTAGATGGAAACCTGTTCAAAATGTAAATTAACTTTTTTTGCTCTAAAACATAGAGAAAAGTTTAGAGTTGACATTTCTATATTATTCTGTAATTATTTGACTGGTTCGGCCCACTGCAGATCAAATTTAACTGAATGTGGAACTGAACTAACATGAGTTTGACAGCCCTGAGTTAAAGGAAGAGAAATAGGTGGGGGGCATAGGGGGAGACACACTGATGCACAGCAAACTGAACAATAACTAGAACTGCTGTAACTAGTATAACAACCAATAACTAGTACAAATACCCATAACTGCTGCCACTACTACTCCAGATACAAGACAAGGCAGATTTATTTGTACAGCACAATTCATACACAGGGCAATTCACAGTGCTTTACAAAAATGGAAACGAGACAGGTTAAAAACACACAATTACAATTAAAACATAATCAATTAAACATAAATAATAATCAGTTAAAACAAAGTAAAAGGTCAGAGTGCAGATAGAGCCCTTTCAGTTGTTCTGTGCACAGTTGAGCAGCTGTTTTCAGCCTGGACTGAAACGCTGTCACAGTAGTACAAGTACTGTTAGTATAACTACTAACAGTGGATATACGACTACTGCAGCTGTTAGTACCAATAATAGAAACCTCTATCATCCATGTAACTATAATAAACACTATCACAACTATATGGGTAAATGAAAAATAATGATGCTGATGGTGGTGTTACTGTTAGTAAGTCTCACACAGCCTCGTCCTGCCACAAGTTTCTTAGTAATTAAATTTAGAGCAAAATCTTGGTCCTCAATTGAGTTAAATTAGGCCAAATCTGCCGGTCGGTTAGTTTAGCGTTAGGAGCCAAAAATCAACTTAATGACCTTAATGTGCGTTTGCAGATGCTCAGCGAGGGGCCGCTCACAACCGTATGGCGTCCACCAGCCTCATCCACGAGACGGACCTGGTGGTGTCCATCAACGACCTGGACAACCTCTTCAACTCGGACGAGGACGATCTGGCGGTGAGTGAACGAAGGCCTCACAGTCCGGGTCTGCCAGGTGTTTCCGCCGGTGCCAGAGCGCCGTTTCCAATCTGCCCTTTATCAGCTGACAGCTCCCACCACTTTCTGCAAGTTTTTTTGGAAAGAGACGTCTTTATTCTGACTTGTGGGAGAAGTTGAAGCGGAGTGAATACAGAGCAGCGATACTGGCTGACACTCACTGTTCCCGCTGCTAAAACCCTTGTTTTTTTGTCCACAGCCTGGTTCCAGACGACCAGTGAACGGAACAGATGAGAAATTTGGCAACAAGGAACCAAAGCCATCCACTTTGGACCCTGTGTCCTGCATTAGTATGTATCCCACCACCCGTCTGTCTGTCTGTCCTCCGTACCCTGATGTCCTCCTACACCACTAGAATGATGAACCTCAAGTCTAGAATCACATTCATCACATTTATGAGCCCCCTGAAAATTAAGAATACTTTAGATTTTATAAGAAGCCACTTCAGACTTACAGGTTGCATTCTGCTGCTTATATGTTGATGGCAGTGGGATGGCACTGCTTTGACAAATCCACTAAATTAATGATCATAGATGCTCACCTTTGGCTTTGCCACCTAGTGGTGAAGAGTTAAACTGTCAGGGACTATGTTTACATCCACAAAATATTCATGTTTTTGCCCTGATTCTGAAAAACACAAACATCCTATTAAACTGTTTACATTATAATGAAAATGAACATTCCACGGATACTCCTGTTCACATGCAGCCGCTCATATTCTAATTAAATATTGTTTTCTGCTGTTTTTGTGTCGTCAAATACCTTCGAGAAACGATCAGATTTTTCTACAAACCTGTTGATCTGTCATAATATTTAGAAGTCTTCATGTTTCTAAATCTGGACTTTGGATTCCTCCATCTCTACCAGTGGATCTTTGTCTTTTCTCCATCTGTCTGTAAACAGGACGCATGTGTCTCAACCTTAAATAAGTAAATTCGAGGAGTTTTCTGAATGTGCCGTAAACATGTCCAAAGAATCCACATAAAACCAGGATATGATCAGCATGTCCCACATTACTCAACCGGAAAAGGCTCCGTTTGTTGTATCCAAACAGAATCTGCTGTTTACACGTCACCTGTCAAATCCAGACTAACAGCGTCCCGTTAACATCCCGTCGTGTCTCTGACAGATCGCAGCCATCCGCCCTGTTGTCTCATCACCGACGGTTACGTGAACTTTTAACAGACTTCAGCCTTAAAGTCGTACCCAATTTGCTGCTTACAAACCTCATCATTCAGTCGCCGGAGCATCCAGTATGTGGTGTAAAGTTCACAGTAAATCCTATTAGGACCAATACAGTCTATTTATTATGAAGCAAATTGGTCTCAGATCAACCATTTTGCTTTAGTGTTATGATACAATATTTTCCACTGAGTCCCTCAAACATAAATTGTGCTTGTGTGTGTGTGTGTTGTAAAGATAAAATGTGTAAAATCTGCGGCTGAAGATATTCCCGATGTGGAGTTTGAGCATCTTTTCATAAATCATAAATGTCATAAATGTAGTGGAGCTTGTTTTAATTATAATTACATATTTCTATTTAGCATTTTTCTAATAATTGCATTCTGAGTTTTATTTCATTACGTTATCGCAACCACATCTTGTAGTAATCAGCTCTCTTTATTTGTAATAAATTATGAAATATTCTTGTAGTTGTTATAAATTACAAGACTCACAGTTGTAGCAGCGCTAACACATTCATTTTTAATAAGTTTCTTGATTTTTGCAGAGTTAAAAATAACTGCAGAAATAAACAAGATCTTTCCCATATTGGGTTTTTTATGTCATGAAGTAACTCAGATGAAGCTGATAATAAACTGGTGTTGTTGCAGATTTTATGCATTCATTTAGATTAAAGCTGAATTTCATAGTTTAATTGGGCTTAAATGTAAAAAATCAGAGGTATACAAAACATCAGTTTGGTTGGTTATTAGATTATGCTCTGTTTAATTAGATTTTCATCCTGAAATTTAAACTCCCGCATTGAGCATCAACCAGTGTCATATGCAATAATTCATGACATTTATTACATTAAATGCGGGAAACGTGTTCAAGCTGTGTACAGTTTGTCAAGTTAATCCATCATTTTGTGTTTTTACATGAATGAAAAGGCTCTCTCTGTACAATCTAAATCTAATTGTTCCACATAAACAGATGAAGTGATGGGTGTTTGACCTGTGTTCATGTTTGGCGCCAGGCTCTGCGGACCTGCACCAGATGTTCCCCACGCCCCCCTCCCTGGAGCAGCACATCATGGGCTACTCCCCCATGAACATGTGCAGTAAGGACTACGGCAGCATGGAGCCCCCCTCAGGCATGACCACGCTGGACGGCACCTCGTCCCTGGGGGGCCACTTCAAGATCGAGGTGGAGGAGAGCTTCTGCAGCCCAAAGCCATCGGAGATCAAGGTGGGTCCGGAGCCGTAAATCTGCCCGCCGTTATTACGCTGTCAATTCCAGCCGACTGAACCGATAGAGCGGCTTCGCTGCCAGAACCTTTAGACGCCGTAAGTCACACTGAGTTACGGCCACTGGATATTTTTCTTCAGCCTGATGAGTTGAGACAGTCTTTGTTGCTCAGTAGTGAATAACAGCCCTTCAGACGGCAGTTCGTGGGTCCTTATAAACTCTTAATGTCTCATAATCTGTTTAGATCCTAAAGACGCTATATGGACAAAAGTATGTGGACCAAGGCTCTAATAATTTAGGATTTTTCATTCTAGTTTTATTTAGTTTTGACTTTTTTTTTCTCGGATTCAGTTCGTTTTAATTCGTTTTTAGAGCAGGTTTGCTAGTTTTTATTGCTTCTAATTTTTTTTCTAAATGCTTAGTTTTAGTTTAGTTTTCTATCTATCTATCTATCTATCTATCTATCTATCTATCTATCTATCTATCTATCTATCTATCTATCTATCTATCTATCTATCTATCCATCTATCCATCTATCTATCTACCTATCTATCTATCTTTTCTTCTCCGTCGTATTCAAATCAATCCCAGACAGGACTCTGCTGCTTTCTCCCAACTTTAATCTCCATGTTTCCAGGTAGAGTGGGGACCAGAAGATGACTGGAAACCACAAGTGACGAAAAGTGAGGGACCGTGAAGTACCGTATGGTGCCGCTAGCTAAAATTGCTAGAGCGAAATAAATTGATTTCGTATCAATCCGACAATGATGAAAACGAATGGAATTTTATTCATAATTTTTTTTACATTTTAGTTAGTTTTTTAAGCACACAATACAGTTTCAGTTAGTTATCGTTTTTTCTTTTAATTATAGTTTTTATTTATTTCAGTTAATGAAAATGTTTTTACAATTCTAGTTTTTGTCATTTCGTTAGTTTTCGTTAACGATAATAACCTTGATGTGGACACGTTGGTGTCTGGTGTTTCTTTTCTAACAGGGGTCTGGGATACAAAACAAGAAGGACTAATGTCAGGATATGGTTTTATATTGAGATAAATATCATTACATTGGTTAGCTTGGTTTAAATTGTTATCTTTGCTTCCAAAATGCCTCAGAGATGGTTTTGACTTAATTTCTCTCAACGTTGATTTTGTTTTTGTTTTGTTTTGTTTTTTATCCATTACTATGATTTTAAATGTTCCACCTCTAAATTTCTAAAATATTTTCATGCTTTGACTTTAAATAAGAATTTTCTGTCACAACTAACCATCTTTAATCCCCCATTAAACTTTAAGGAAATTATAAACTAGAAGCACTCAAAGAGCGCAGACCTCCGCCAAGGCAGATCAGTGCCCCCCCCCCCCCCCCCCCCCCCCCCAATCACCACCAAAATTTAATCATTTGTTCCTTGTGCCAGTACCAACATTTCTTGAAATTTTCATCCAAATCCATCCATAACTTTTTGAGTTATCTTGTACACAGACAGACAGACAGACAGACAGACAGACGCTGACAAAACAGAACCTCCTTGGCGGAGGTAATTATATGGACACATATTGGGACACATCATGTCTACAGCTGTAAGATGTCCTGTTCATGATGATTTGTCATGTAAACGTCAGTATTTCCCCATCAATAGAAAAGAAACGCCTGAATTCAACATGTTTGAATACTTTGGCCCATGTAGTGTGTAGATGTGCATAACACTTTGATAAAATTAAGTTATGATTACTTTTAAAAACTTGCATTAACAATGTTTTCCTTTTGATGAATCATTTTAGGAAAAATGTATCACCATAAAACAAAACAGGTAATCATTAAACTGTGAAGACTTTACCCAGTGTCTGTTCATGAAAAATCATCAGTAGTAAGTTCACATTTTTAACATAGTGTTACTTCAATGAGGTGCAGTTGAAGACAGTGCGTTTAGTTTTCAGTCAAACCTGTTGAAAATATCTCATTGGAAGAAAATGCTCAAATTAGTAACTAATTATAAAAAAATAAGAAGTGCACGTGAAGTCAGAAAAATATAACATATATGCATTTTTCCCCCGAGTTAAATGTGAAAACAGTCTTAATTAGGGCTTGGAGTCAGAATAATTTACCACTCAGTATATGTACTTAATTAGAGCTGCACGATGTAGTGAAACAGTCCTGTTGTGATTATTATGGGCTATATGAGTCAACGTGCTTTGTTATTGAGGAAAATACACAGATCACTGATCATTACGAAGAGTTTAACACTCAAAAATATCTTGAACTCTTTCTTTTTACATTTGCACACAGCACATTTCTCTGGAAGTCTCCCCAAACACACACTATGTCTGTATAATTACACAGACTGACATTGTAATGTGATTAATTGTGCAGCTCTGGTCATAAATTTCACTCACTTTCATTAACCTTTGAGGCTTGAAGGACCTGGGGTTCACTCCAGGCAACCATTTGCTCACCTCGAGTTCCCTGAAGCTAAACACTGAGTCCCTGCTGTTACAGTTTTCTTAAAAATGCACATTTTAACCGCTGCCTTTTCACTCCAGTGTCAGAGGGAGCTCTACCATTAAAAAAACAAAACATATAAAGCATCAGCTTTTACATGAATCAGCATAATCTCAAAATGTAAAATTAATTCACTCAACCTTTATTTTGACTCTGAGTCTCATCTTCAATAAAGCAAAGTACAATAGAGAACCCACAGTAAAATACACAGCAGTTATAGAATAATGAAACACTTCAGTAAAATACTATAATACTCATAATAATTAGTCATTAAAATTCAAAACGTGAACAAAGTATCATTGAATTAGACATTTAAAATGCCCACAGGATAAAATTTAAGTGAGTTTAGAATCTTTCTACTGCAAGGGTGTCAAATATCTGACCCATGGGTCAAAACCGGCCCGCCAAAGGGTCCAATCCTGCCCCTGAATTTAAAAATTACACTGAGGATATGAACAGTCCAGGGTTTTGAACTGGTGACCAATGTGAGTTTAAGTAAAATAATGGCATAATAATCTATAAATAATGACGACTCCAAATTTTTTGCTTGGTTTAATGAGAAAAAATTAAATTACATTTTGAAAACATTTACATTTACAAACTATCCTTTCACAGTAAAATGTGAATAACATGAACATGAATATTAACAACCTGTAAGAAAACTAAGTTCAGTTTTAACTTTATTCTGCCTGTTAGTAAAAGTTTTGTGTATTTGCAGATCCACTGTGATCTGTAAGTTGTGTCAATAATAAGCTGAGATGTAATATTGTTGAAATAACTTATTTTTGTACATGGTTGTTCAGGTTATTCACATTTTCATAATGTCGTTTTACTTTTTTCTCACTAAAACAAAGAGAAAATTGGATTCTTACTTATAGGTTATTATGCCTTGGATTATTTTACTGGTCTGGGCCTTATAAGATTAGAGTGGGTAATAAGTGGCCCCTGGACTAAAATGTATTTATTTTTTTATTTTGAACATGCAAAGAAACAAAGTAAAACAAAATGAAGTAAATTAAGACAAAAACAAAATGACATTTAAATGAACAGAATCTATCTTCAAGCACATACAAGTCTGAATTTTGCATGGTTGAAAAGGAGTAGGAAGGAAGGTTATTATCATTAATGAAAACTAACAAAATGACGAAAACTATAATTGAAAAAACATTTTTGTTAACTGTAATAAATAAAATTATAATTAAAAGAAAAAAATAACTAACTGAAACTGTATTGTGTGTTTACAAAACTAACTAAAACGGATAAAAATTATGGATGAAATTCCCCTTGTTTTTGTTTTTGTCAATGCCGGATTGATACGAAATTGATTTATTTCGCTCTAGTAATGTTCTGTGCTGTCATCATACGACACTTTTTGCTCCGTCACTTGTGTTCACTTGTGGTTTCCAGTCGTCTTCTGGTCCCCACTCTATCTGGAAACATGGAGACTAAAGTTGGGAGAAAGCAGCAGAGTCCTGTCTGGGATTTATTTGAATACAACGACAGAGAAGAAGAGAAAAGATATGACTAAACTAAAACTAATACTAAAACTAAGCGTTTAGAAAAAAAATAAAACTAATAAAAACTATCAAACCTGCTCTAAAAATGAATTAAAACGAACTGAATTAGAGAAAAAAAAAGTCAGAACTAAATAAAACTAAACTAGAATGAAAAATCCAACACTGTTATAACCTTGGTAGGAAGAAGTCTAAACTTATTTAATCCAACCCCTCAGTGCTTTTACATCTTTATCTCTAACTTAACACAAGAATCAAACAATACAATTTTCCTAATTTTAGCATTTTAGCAAAATGGGTTTGACCCCCCCCCCCGTTCCACACAGACTAAACCCAGATCGACGTCTGGATTCTCTGACATGTGTGTTGTTGTTTTTTTCAGGACTACTCGTTCGTCTTTAAACCAGAGCTGTGCCAGGCGTTTGTCGGCTGCTCCATGTTCGCTCCTCTGAAGACGTTGCCGAGTCAGTGTCTTCCTCCGGTCAAACTCCCAGAGGACTGCGTCTACCGGTCCAGCTGGGCCTTGGGCAGAGAGATGCCCGTCATGACCTTCATCAGCAAGGACAGGTACACGTCTGCAGCTCTTCACTCACCCTCCACTCATCCCCCTGTGGGCTGGCGGTTTGGTCCTGTTGGGTTTGAGTCCAGCTCGTTAACACAACTTTCACACTTCATTCTAAACTCACCTACCGACAGGCCACGAGATACTGTGAAGGCGCTGTTCCCAGTGTTGTCTTCGCCATTGTCATCGTCGTCTTTTTAGCAATTTCTCCAAACATCTGTAACGAAACTACTGTTCGGGTTCATTTCAAATGTAATATGTATCTTCCTTGGGACAATGTCTGCGAAGGTTGCTCACAGTTTTGAGAAATTTGGATTTTTCAGTTTTTTTTATGAATTTTTGAACTATTAAATATGTGCCTTTAGTTATAATGGTCCATATTTTGATGCTTTATAACACAGGTATCAAACATGTGGCCCGGGGACCAAAACCGGCCCGCCAAAGGGTCCAGTCTGGCCCACGGGATGAATTTGCAAAGTGCAACTTAGGTCATCAAAGTCAAAAATAATATCATAATAACCTATAAATAATGACAACACCAATTTTTTCTCTTTGATTTAGTGCAAAAAACATTAAATTATGAAAATGTTTACATTAACAAATTATCCTTTAAAATGTGAATAACTTGAACAAATACGAACAACCTAAAATGTCTGAAGTAAATTAAGTGCCATTTTAACAATATTCTGCCTGTTACTGAATGTTTTGCGCCTTTGTAGATCTGATCTGTAATGCACATGTAGCCTATAAATGGTAAGTCGAGGCATAATATTGATAAAATTGTACTTATATTTCTTAACAAATTCCATTTTTTCAGGTTATTCACATCGTTTTTGTTTGAATAGTTTGTAAATGTAAATATTGGCATAACTGAAGGTTATATTTTGCAGTAAAACAATTTAGAGATGCCATTATTTATTGTCTATCATACTGTTATTACACTGGTCCGACCCACTGCAGATTAAATTGGACTGAATGTGGAACCTGGAAGAAAATGAGTTTGACAGCCCTGCTTTATAACATGTAAATAGTTACAGATATCACTATAGTTTTTACTCATCACTGATAGAAGTCATATATGGACTTTGATTGAATTAGTTGAGTTCTCCTCCAGTGAAAGTGCCACCCACTTCTATTGGGAAATTGATCTCCTGCATCCAGACCACAGGACTCTAACATAGAGACAGAACCTGACGACCTCACAAATTGAACTTGGTGTTAACTGTTGATGGAACATGACGCTGACATACAGGGACATTGGTCCTATTTTATGGAATTTACGGTGACTTGACCTCATTTCCATACATTTATCAGCATTTTTTTGAGTTTGTCACGCAATTCACAGATCAGTCTGAGATGAACCAGACCAGTTTTTATTCAAGTTTAGTGTGGACAGGTTTCATTTATAATTAATAATTTACTGTCTTTCTGAGTCATGATGATAACCAAAAGGGGTTCATTTGGACTGAGAGGACCTGGATTAGAGTAATAAACAGTGAGTAGATGAATGAAAGCCATGTGTCTGATGTAAAACCAGTTAAAACCAGGTCACGTTCAGGGCTGTGTATTAGCAGGAATCTGGCGATACAATACAAATCACAATACTAGGATCATGATACGATATATCATGATATATCATGATGGTGTTAAAAAACGCAATTTTTCGTTTGTTTCTTTTTTAAAAAAATGATTATTTCCTGTAAGAACTGAATTACTCCAGAAATCTGCACAAATACTAAACACATTTTTATTTGATCCCAACAGGATCTAATGTTCTATCACAAAATGTTCCTGTGTTCAAACTGAGATTGTGTTTTACAGACATTACAGTTTCAGATCCTGTTCAAATGTTCAGATTCTGTTAGTTCACAACTAACATTATAACTTTCATTTTTGTGCGATCCCAACAAAGGAACTCCCATCTGCCTCTCAAACAGTAAAAAGTGCTTTTAAGATGCTTCAAATAACCATTATTTAATAAAAGTGTTGAATAATAATAAATAAAATATAAACAATAAAGAAAACCAGAAAACAAAAATGAACCTCCGCCATGTTTGCATTTGAATAAATACCTAAAAATATCGATACAGTACTTTTGAATATCAATACAGTATTGTGAAATGAAATATCGCGATATAATGCAGAACTGATATTTTCAAACAGCCCTAGTCACATTTGCCAACAGGCTAACAGCTGGTTGTTAAAAATGCTAAAAGATCCCACTTGAGGACAGAGGATGAGCTGATCTGAAATGATATCATGGCTAAAGTGGTTCCAGTGGTGTTGTTTTCAGGCCTTCTCTTCACTCCTCTTGTCGCGTTAGTTCTGGATGAGTTCTGTTAACGCGCATGTGTCTAGTTTCCCCTTTTGAAGCCTGTTCCAACGATCCCTTATAATTCATGGTGGTGATCTGGGTTCAAGGAGACTGCGGCAGCGTTATCATTTAGACCAGCAGAAGACACGCCAAGGCTGTACTGGCTGCTTTGCGATTTGTGTGCAAGGAAGCATACAGTCTTTCTGTCCACACGCCCTCCGGTCTCTCCCTGGATACCCCCTTAGCAGGCTGCTCAATTTCCCATGCATGGCTGCCTGAGGCGGGGCTGGGAAATGACTGGAAAATGCCTTCTTGGTTGAAGATGGGGATTATCACCGGAGTGGTGCGATGGGCCCACAGCGGCTCCATGCCACCAGCTCAGTTTATCTGTCACCACTGCTCCGTTGTACAAGCATCCACACCTCTGCTCCAGCTCACACATGGACCACACTCACCAGCAGGGATGTACCGATGTTCAAAAAGTGCTCATACACACACTGAAATAATTTAACCAAGTTGGATTTGGAAAAAAATATAATAAAATAAAATAACAGGCACAATGTACCTTCTGTGGCAGAAACATTCACATGTAAACATCACACATACAAATGTGCTTTAAAGATGGAACCGTATGGAAACTGTTGGACCATTTTACAGACCAAGTCAGAGTTGTTTTAGGGTGTCTCTCTCTCTCTCTCTCTTTCTTTCTTTATCTCTTTTTCTCTCTTTCTCTTCCTCTCTCTTTCTCTCTCTTTCTCTTTCTCTGTCTCTTTCTGTCTTTCCCTCTCTTTTTCTCTCTCTCTTTCTCTTCCTCTCTCTTTCCCTCTCTCTCTCTTTCTCTCTAATAATCAAACACAGTTATCATGATCATTAGAATTTAAATGGTAATACTAACCGTCTGGAATTTGGCCTCGGTTTATCGTTCTACCGGTAATCGTTCCATCCCTACTCACCAACAGGGTTATCACACACTATTCTGCTCTGTTGATTTAATGTGTTTCTGGTCCAGGTGATAGACCTGTTTTCAGTTTGTATGGGCTTTTGTGTGAATTTTATTGACTGGGAAAACGTATCCAAAGTTGAGTGATGATATCTCAACATAGACACATTTACTAACAGCACTGTGAGTTGTAATGGGAAACAACAACCTGGACTAAAGGCTGTAGCATATGGTTTCCATCACAGAAGAGTTTTAACGTGTGGGAAAATCCAGATCCATTTCTTTTTGCTGACAGGTGAAACTGTTCACACAGAGGTTTCAGTCGGAGCCAGAGCTGCTTTTCTCTTTTTTTTTTTCCTGATGCTGCAGAGCTAATGGCTACTGTGGGATTTTTCCTGATGATGATGAACATTATTTTAAGGAGGATTTTAGGAGTTTATTTGTTATTCTAATGGATGACACGGGAGAAATCGAGCACACCCGCCTGGCAAAGTTTGTCAAATAAGAGTGATTCTGACAGCATGAGAAAGGCTCAGTATGTTTAGGACAGATTTTTTAACAGTGTGAAATTTGAGCGCCAAGCCTTGTTAAAAGTGACGATATGTTCGAAGGCGTCTCCACTGAGTCGGGTCTGGCCAGTGTCCAGAGCGCCAGTGTCCAGTCTGCGTCTGCGTTCCGTCCTGCCGTGGGACTTCCTCCTAATGTGTGTCTGCCTGGAGTGGTTCAGCTCTGGACATGATGTGCTCTCCCTGTTTGTCTTTCTCTTGCTTTTCTCGCTGCCCTCTTCCACTCGCTCTCTCTCCTTCTGTGTTTCCTCACCGTTGCCTGCCAGCCCAAAAATAAACCTTACCTCAGAGGGATGCTTGTTGAAATGTTTATTGAACGTCTTTCTCACTCCCTCTGCTACTTTTTCTTCCCGTTTCTCCTTTTCTCTCTCTCTCTCTCTCTCTCTCCCCCACATTCTTGTTCTCTCATGTGTAAACGTGTGCAGTCAAAGCCCACTCTGCATTCTTTTTGTGGTGAATGTCGTTGTGCCCTCTTGCCTTATTACTTGAGCTGTCGACACAAATGCAGCAAGACAGCTAGATAACAATATGCTGCTATTTGCACCCATGTACTGAACAATGCTGTTTTGGCAAGGGAAAAAAAACTGATAAAAACTTGTGTTTTCAGTGTTTTAGTGCTGGTTCTCAGCCTCTTTTAACCTCCATGTGACCCAGTTCAGGACAGACTGACTTTGTTTTTCTTACTTTGGCTTAACTCAACATTGGAAGGTGATGGTTGGTTGTCATAGGGCAGTAATTGTAGAGAATCTTGGGGATAATTAGGGATCATTTCTATTATTCATTAAGGGTGAAAGAAAATATCAGTTCTGCAATATATCGCAATTTTTCATTTCACAATACTGTATCGATATTAAAAAGTACTGTATCGATATTTTTAGGTATTTATTCAAATGCAGATATTGTGGAGGCTCATTTTTGTTTCTTTGTTTTTCTTTTTTGTTTATATTTTATTATATTTTATTATTATTTAACACTTATTAAACAATGTTCGTTCCTTTGTTGGGATTGAACTAAAATCCTGTTCTGATGTTAGTTGTGAACTAATAGAATCTGAACATTTGAACAGGATCTGAAACTGTACTGTCTGTAAAACAGAATTTCAGTTTGAACACAGGAACATTTTGTGATATAACACTAGATCCTGTTCTCATCAAATAAAAGTGTTTAGTATTTGAACATATTTCTGGTGTAATTCAATTCTTCAAGGAGATAATCATTTTTTAAAAAAAGAAGCAAACAAAAAATTGCCTTTTTAACAGTATCATGATATATTGTGATATATGATATCGTGATCCTAGTATTGTGATTTGTATCGTATTGCCAGATTCTTGCCGATACACAGCCCTATTGTTCATGGTTAAAAGAAATTGTTCCACATAGCGTTAGCCTCAAGTCTTTTTTTTTTTAATGCAAAACATAGCCAATGATGCAAATTGAAGCAGCAGTGTTAGGAGTCAAGTAATGCAGATATCATAGTTTAGGCAAAAATGTGACTTAGGCCGTAATGCTATGAGGCTAAAAATATATTTGATGAGGATTAGAGAACACGTTTTTAGAAATCACTCACACTGTCTCTGTCTGAAGGCAACAACGTTCACTTGGACTCAGAACTAAACTGATTAGAATTTGGTCAAAGGTAAAATATCTGGGGACTGGAGTTGAGAATTAGCAGTAGCTATAAACTCTGTCTGCGTCACATCAGCTGCAACTTGACTGCATCATGCCTGTCAAGTAAATAAATAAATATTGAAAAAAAAATTACGTAGTGATTTTATATCCTAAACAACACATTTTAACACAGGTGACAAACGTGCGGCCTGGGGGCCAAATTTGGACCACCAAAGGGTCCAGTCCGGCCCTTAGGATGATTGTGAAATGCAAAAATTACACTGAAGATATGAACAATCCTTTTAGTTCAGGTTCCACATTCAGACCAATTCAATCTCCAGTGGGCAGGATTCAGTCAAATACTATCAGAATAACCTATAAATAATGACAACTCCACATTTTTCTCTTTGTAAATGTAAATATTTTCATGAACAAAATATAAACAAAATAAAACAAAATATAATTTTGCAAAACATGTGAATAACCTGAACAAATATGAACAACCTGAAATGTCTTAAGAGAAGTAAGTACAATTTTAACAAGATTCTGCCTGTTTCTAAATGTTTTGTGTGTTTGTAGATCCGCTGTGATCTGTAAGTTCTAATGTACATGTGAAAATGATAAACTGAGGCTGAATAGTGTTAAAATTACACTTATTTTTTCAGTTTGTTCATGTTATTCACATTTTTTGAAAGGATAGTTTGTAGATGCAAACCTTTTCATAAAATAAATTTACTTTTTTCACTCCAAAACATAGAGAAAAGTTTGGAGTTGACATTATTTATGTATTATTATGTAATTATTTTACTGGTTCGGCCCACTGCAGATCAAATTTAGCTGAATGTGGAACTGAACTAAAATGAGTTTGACGGCCCTGCATTATAATGTCTGAGTGAAGACATGATCCTCACTGGAATCACATGTTGATATTTCACCAAAACTATGGAAATTCTTTTATCACATCTGTTACTGGAGTCTTGACATGGAAGTAAACTGCTCCTTTAATTCTTCTCTTTTCTTTCCCTCCCCAGTAACATCCCCAGTGTGGGCAGCATCATGGACCAGGACTACACCCCTCAGACCCACACCCCCTTCATGTCCAACAGCGCTCCACCGAGCAACAGTGGTCCTGGAATCCTGCCTTCACCCGCCACCCCGCGTTTCTCCGCCCCCACCCCGCGTACGCCTCGCACCCCCCGCACCCCCCGCGGCCCCTCCAGCGTCCAGGGCTCGCTCAAGTACGAGAACTCGGACCTGTACTCTCCGGCGTCCACCCCCTCCACCTGCCGACCGCTGAACTCAGTGGAGCCGGCGACGGTCCCCTCCATCCCCGAAGCCCACAGCCTCTATGTCACCCTCATCCTGTCCGAGTCCGTCATGAACCTCTTCAAGGACTGCAACTTCGACAGCTGCTGCATCTGCGTGTGTAATATGAACATCAAAGGAGCCGACGTGGGCGTGTACCTGAGCGACCCCGTCAGCGAAGCCCAGGAGGCCTGCAGCTGCGGATTCAGCGCTGTGGTCAACCGGCGCTATGGCAACGGCTCGGGCCTCTTCCTGGAAGACGAGCTGGACATCATCGGCCGCGGATCCGATGTTAGCAGGGAGGCGGAGAAGCGCTTCGAGGAGCTGAGGCTGTCGTCGTTGGAAGGCGGCGGGTTCGGGAGGGGCGACCGCGTCCCGGATGAGTTGATTCTCCTCATGCAGGACCAGTGCACCAACCCCTTTTCACCCATTTCAATCCCAGAGCACGACGTGGTCACGCGGGGGCCCAACGGAGCCCCGGTGCCGCCCTGTGTGAGGGTGGAGGAGAGGGACTACCACAGTGACTGCTACATGGCCCTGGAGCACGGCCGGCAGTTCATGGACAACATGTCAGGGGGCAAAGTGGACGAGGCGCTGGTCAAGAGCACCTGCCTTCACCACTGGGCCAAACAAAACGGTGAGAATTGAACAATAATAATAATACATTTTATTTGTGTAGTGCCTTTCATGGAACTCCAAGTCACTTTACATACAGCAGATAAAAACAGAAACCGAACACATTAAAAACAGATAAAAGCAGGTGCAGAAGGCAGGTATATGAATATTAAACAGTTAAACATTAAAATCAATCTTAAATAAGTGACTTTTTAAAAGGGATTTGAAGGTGTTGAGGTCGGAGCAGTGTCAGATGGTAGGTGGGAGAGAGTTCCAGAGGGTTGGAGCAGCAATAGAAAAAGCTCTGTCTCCCCAGGTTCATTTGCCTACAAACATCAGCAGCAGAGGGTTTTAGAAACACCATGAAATGTGCCAATGTGTACAGTGTTTTAGTTGATATCATTATAGATATTGATGGACTGATGCGATTTCTCGAGGCCAATATTATATTCAGGGTTTGTACAGGTGCTTGAAATCCTTGAAAGTGCTTGCGATTATAACTGTGATTTTATTTATTTATTGTTTGAATTAACTCTGCCAGGTTAGATGGCAAGACAAAGCTACTTACAGAGAGAAAATAAAACTTTGTCAGAAAATAAAATTACATTTAAATGTGTCTGTTAAATGTCCAAGATGTAAAGAAAGTAACATTAGTTGACTCAATTCCACCCGTTCCAACACAACAATTTATACTGAAATTAAGAACCAGTTATCGCTAACTTTGCAGCCCCTGGTGAGAAATGACTGGGAACATGGGAATCAAGGCACTAGAGTAAATAAATACATTTTCCTAAATTCTCAAATATCGACTTAAAACTTTCTTAAAAAGCCTTTAACCTCATGTTCACTCGAACTTTTCAACATTAAAACAAACTTAGAGCTCCTCGATCTCCCAGCAGCTTTCCTTATTAAGTTCAATAAAAATGTCTTCAAGTTTTAGAACGTCAAAAATAAATAGAAGTTAAAATGTATTGGAGTTTAAGCCCCTGTGTAAACTCTCTGTTGACTGAAAACAGAAACAAACTGAAAACAGGCAATTGGACCAAGCTGAGAAGAGTTTTTAAATGAATGTTTTAGATCAAATGTCAGATAAAAAAAAAAACTAAAAAAAGTATTTGTCTAAATGTGTAAAAGAGGTGGTGGGAAAGCTTCCAGATCAGTCTGTGGTGTTGATGTTTTTCCTGGTTCTCATCTCCAGCGGTGGACGTGAGTGCGCTGTGCTCTCAGGACGTCCTGCGGGTGCTCATGTCACTCCAGCCTGTGCTTCAGGATGCCATCCAGAAGAAAAGGACGGTGCGGTCATGGGGCGTTCAGGGTCCTCTCACCTGGCAGCAGTTTCATAAGATGGCTGGACGGGGCTCCTATGGTAATGTGCAGTGAATTCGTCTGCTTCATACTGGGTTCTGCTGATGCTGAGCTCCAACACATCGACATAAAAGAATCAGTAGCTGAAAGTGTAGTTCAAGTCCCTAGTTTGAAACAGTAGTTGAGCCCATTGTCAGATTCAGTGTGAATGTGTTGGCTTTTGTAAACAGTCCTTGGTTCATTCCTCGATATATGTTGTGAAGCTTACAGACATCTCTATAGGTGTCACAGTTTGTGTGTGCGTTTGTTCATATTGAAACACAGTGGATTTTGTCGGATCAGTGGGCAGTATGATCCAGGTTCGGGCCTTTTGGGAGGAGCTGTCAGATCTTTAGTGACTTTCTATCCTGATGCTCAGTGGAGGGATGCTAGCTGACAGGTTACCTGTTAACACCACTTGCTCCCTGGTTTTTCTTTCTGTCTTTCTCACTCCATTTCCTCTCACACCTGTCTCCTTTCTACCTTTGGCTCCGCTCCCATAGGCACCGACGAGTCCCCAGAGCCCCTGCCCATCCCCACCTTCCTGGTGGGTTATGAGTATGACTTTGTGGTGCTGTCTCCGTTTGGTTTGCCCTACTGGGAGAAGCTGCTGCTGGATCCCTTCGGGTCCCAGCGCGACATCGGGTACCTGGTGGTTTGTCCTGACAACGAGGCCCTGCTCAGCGGCGCCAAAAGCTTTTTCAGAGACCTCACCGCTGTCTACGAGGTAGAGACAGAACAAGGCAGCGAACGCCTCAGCGTTGGCACCTCCTGATGTTACAGTTTTATTTGGCAGTTTTCCACGGTCTGTTCTGCTGCTCAGCAGTTAATTATGCAAATAGAATCGTTATCATTGTAACAGTTCCTGGTGTAGATAAAATTACTTGACTATAAACAGGAACATTTCATTGTTGATGAACAATCAATTTTAAAAAATGAACATTGACTCAATCCTTTTATACATGACATTACATTTATGTAGTGGTTTATATGTTTAAGATGTTAATCTATAGAGCACAAAGGCAGCAGAATAAAACAGACCAATCACAAGTCAACAGTTTATGAAAGGAAATTGATAAAACAGTAAAAACTGTGAAAATAATAATTTGCTGACACTCGCTTTGCATACGTCTGTTTTTTCCTGCAGTCGTGTCGACTGGGCCAGCACCGACCCATTTCCAAAGGTTACCCTGATGGTATCGTCCTCGTTGGTGGAACTGCAGCCAAGAACCTTGGGGATCAGCCAGTCAGTGACTGGTTTCTCAAAGCTGCCAGCAGCAACAGTGACGCCTTCACCAAACTCAAACTCTATGCACAAGTGTGCCGCCATGACCTCGGTATGTGTCGTTTACAGCCTGAATCAGATCGATGCCAGTTTGAACTTCATGGACTGAGGTCTTTTGTTGCTCAGCTCAGGGTTTCAGCTGCTTTTTATTCCTAAGTTTCTATTTCTGACACCACTTGGTTAAGTTGTGAAAAGGCGAAGTACAAATCCTTGACAGTTTGAAGGAGAGAGCTTTGAAATGTGAAAGAAATGAGATCAGTGGGGAGGTCAGGTTTAAATGGAATAAACCAAGAGTCTGGTTCCATTTTCTGCTGCTGTGTTTCATCTTATTAATGAGGTTCGATGTTGTGTTTGCTCTTCAGCTCCATACCTCTCATCACAGCCATTGGATAGTTCACTTCTCCTCCAGCCCAGCCCCCCTCCCTCATCCACTCAGTCGTCATCCACACAACAGTCTAGCTCCGCCTCCTCCGCCTCCGTCGGCCAACAGGGCTCAGCGAACACTGGAGGCTCATCTGTTTCCAACAGCAGCAGCAGCAACAGCGGCTCTGGAAACGGCTCTGCATCATCCAACACCCTGGTGACATCCTCGGGCCAGTCTGGCAATGGGATGCCGTCTGTCAAGCCCGGCTCATTCCCTCCTTTTGGGAGCATGAGCAGCCAGGGCCAGAGCGGCGTCCCCCAGAGTGGACAGCTGGGGCCGCAGGCTGGTACCCAGAACACCGGCACCTCAGGGGACAACTCCAGCAGCCAGGCCCAGGGGCCCACGGAGCCGCCGGAGAGGTAGGACACCGTCTGCATGGTTCACAACAGGAAATGGACCCGGGTCTGAAACACAGACAGTCAGTCATATATTTGTCTGTAATGATACTCTTTCACTCTCATTATTAATGTAACAGAAGGCACTTGTAGATGAATTTCCTCAGACAAGTGAATATGGTGTAAATCTGACACATTACACTTATTTAACCACCTGCATGTGTTCGAACATGTTAAAATGAGTCACATGATGTTTTTGGTCACATGACACATGCAGGGGATCATGAACTGCTCTTTTTGTTTACTGGGTTAAAACTGCTCAGTAAACTTTTCCCCTCTTTGCTTTCATAACTGTTGTGTATGTTTTATAGAGTATCTGATTTACTTGTGTCACAGTGACTTTCTAAATAATAATTGATTGAAAAAATCCTGCAATTTCTTCACAGGTGGTTTCGTACTCACTCCCTTAAAAACAAATAATCCACACATTGTGGTCTGATCTGTACGTGCATTGGAGACTCATTACACCCTGAATATTTAATCAGTTTTGTACCAGCAGTTCAGTCCCAGATTCAATACTTAACATTTAAAATAGGGCTGTCAAACTCATTTTCTTTCAGGTTCCACATTCAGCCTGATGTGATCTCCAGTGGGCCGGACCAGTAAAATAATGGCATGGTCTTTGTTTTAATGTAAAAAAAAAACCATTAAATTATGAAAATACTTACTTTTATAAACTATCCAAACAAAAAATATGTGAATAACCTGAAAAAACTGAAATTTCTCAAGAAAAATCAGTGCAATTTTAACAATATTCTGCCTCAACTAATCATTTCTACATGTGCATTATGGATCAGATCTACAAAGACACTAAACACTGAGGAACAGGAAGAAAATTGTTAAACTTGTGCTTAATTTTCTTTAGACATTTCAGGTTGTTCATATTTGTTCAGGTTATTCATGTTTTGTTGTTACAGGATAGTTTGGAAATGTAAATATTGTCATAATTTAATGTTATTTTTTGCAGTAAACCAAAAAAAGACAAAAAAAAAGACAAAAATTTGAAGTTGTCATTATTTATAGACATAATGTAAGAATTTTTTGTTCACATCAAACCGAGAAGAAAATATGGAGTCATTATATTCTATAGGTTATTCTGCTGTCATTTCACCTGAGATTCTATTGGTCTGTGGAACCTGAACTAACATGAATTCTACAGCCTTGACTGTTGAATGTTTGCCCTTTGCTAATTCCTCATTGGAACATCATTGGATTGGAACCTTTGGTGGGACGCATTTGGCCCCTGGGCCACATGTTTGAGACCCCTGATTTAAAACATTGTCAACGTAACAGATAAAGTAATAACCCATGATCCTCTAATAACCAGAGTAATGTCTTGTACTCTTTGCAGCACTTTGGAACGGGAAAAGGTCGGCGTCCCCACAGACGGGGAGTCCCACGCCATCACGTACCCACCTGCCATCGTAGTTTACATCGTGGACCCGTTCAGCTACGAGGAGGCGGACGGCAGCCCCGGGCCGGTGCCCGCCCACTCCAGTGTGTGGACGCTGGGTCTGCTGCGCTGCTACCTTGAAATGCTTCAATTCCTTCCCCCGCACATCCGCAGTTCTATTTCTGTCCAGGTGAGTAGACGTCTCAGGAGAGACACTGTGTGTTTTCATGGCCATTTCATATATGATTATGATGTCGGTAACGGCGTGAGGGAAAACGCACCAGCATCGGTTTGTGGAAATCTCCATCATCATCAGAGGCAGTAAATTGTTCATGATGATGAACAGAAAACACAGGAAATAATAAAAATAAACGCATCAACAATAATGTACTGCAGTAAATGCTGTTTAAGTTTTAATATGGAAACTTAAATTAATTTCCACATCAACAAGATTTAAAGCATCAAATCTGTTCATCTGTTTACAGCCTATTACAGTGTCAGAAAGAATGTCAATCTGTTTTTAAAAATATTTGACCTTTTCAGAATAAGGGCATGTAGGTCAGGATAACACAATGGGCAGCCTTCACATTACCATTAAAAAAAAAAACATGTTTTATATTGGTAAACATGAACAAAATTGTCCCTAAAACTAAGATGTGTTTCTTCACATTTGTTTATTGTTAAATTGGCTTTAAAACGTCTTAAATCTAAGTCACCTTAAGCTGTTGGATCCCTGTTTTCTTGTAGAATGTCTCTTGTTCTCCTGCTAAACTCTTCTCTCCTTATGTTTTAAATGTCTTGGCCTGTTGTGTAACAGCCTTGTGTGTGTGTTTCCTCAGATCGTCCCCTGTCAGTACCTGCTCCAGCCGGTCCGAGGCGAAGACCGACACATCTACGCCCAACACCTCAAGTCTCTGGCCTTCTCAGTGTTCGCTCAGTGCCGCCGACCACTGCCCTCCTCCACCAACGTCAAGTCTCTGACAGGTTTCGGTCCAGGTCTAGCCATCGACACGGCGCTGAAGAGCCCAGAGGTAAAACGGCATTTTGAGGTGTTTTTATGTGTTATTATTACTGTCTCACCAGCCGATCGGCCACGAGATATTGTGAAGCCACTGTTTCTGGTGTTGTCTTTGTTAGCAATTTCTTCAAACATCTTCTCCAACGAAGCTGTTGGTCAGATTCATTTAAAATTTTAGATGTATGTTCCTTGGGACAGTGTCTACAAAGTTTGTTCACAGTTTCGAGAAATTTTGATCTTTGAAATATTTTAAATTTGCGTTTACTTATAATGGTCCATATTTTGATGATTCATAAGATGTAAATGGTTAGGGATATCAATATAGTTTCTATTGATCACTGATTGGAAGTCATATATGGACTTTGATTGAATGGGTTGAGTTCTCCTCCAGTGAAAGTACCACCCACTTCTATTGGGAGATTGATCTCTTACATCCAGACCACAGGACGCTAACATAGAGCACAGGTGACAAACATACGCCCCCGGGGGCCAAATCCGGCCCACCAAAGGGTCCAGTCCGGCCCTTGGGATGAATTTGTGAAATGCACAAATTACACTAAGATATTAACAGTCCTTTTAGTTCAGGTTCCACATTCAGAACAATTCAGTCTAAAGTGGGTTATGCCAGTCAAATACTATCATAATAACATAGAAATAATGACAGCTTCAAATGTTTCTCTTTGTAAATGTAAATATTTTCATATATTTACACTAAAACAAAGTATAATTTTGCAAAAAAAGTGAATAACCTGAAATGTCTTTAAGAGAAGTAAGTACAATTTTAACAATATTCTGCCTGTTACTAAATGTTTTGTTTGTAGATCCGCTGTGATCTGTAAGTTCTAATGTACATGTGAAAATGATAAACTGAGGCAGAATATTGTTAAAATTAAACTTATTTTTTCAGTTTGTTCATGTTATTCACATCTTTTGAAAGGATAGTTTGTAGATGCAAACCTTTTCATAAAGTAAATTAACTTTTTTCACTCTTTAACGTATAGAAAAGTTTGGAGTTGCCATTATTTATATCTTATCTCATATTATGTTATTATTTTACTGGTTCAGCCCACTGCAGATCAAATTTAGCTGAATGTGGAACTGAACTAAAATGAGTTTGACAGCCCTGATATAGACAGAACCTGGATTGCTTCAGATAGAACATGATGCTGAGGTACAGGGACATTGGCCCTATTTTTTTTTTTTTTTAATGGTTCTGACCCAGTCCGTCGGTGCAGCCAGACACAGGTGTCAGTTTTACGGATCGGAGATAATCGTTTAGCAGCTCCCTGTTGACTCTGTATGTTAGTGATCGATAGAAAAGCAAACGGAGGGCGACACCGTTGGCCTCCCAGTTCTTCTCATTTCTCCAGACGGTCATGACCCGACCTCGTATGACCCGGCCTCTTGCCCCGACTCTGTTCATTCTGCCTCTGAACACAAAGAAGGAAACCACAGATAAGGTTTTCATTGCTAACCACCCTTGTAGTTTTTTTTCCTACTGGAAAAGTACCAAGGGTCCTCGTAACCCTCTGCTGCTCCTGCTACCCTTTTCTTT
The DNA here is from genome assembly GCF_902148855.1 of Sphaeramia orbicularis. NCBI lineage: Eukaryota > Metazoa > Chordata > Actinopteri > Kurtiformes > Apogonidae > Sphaeramia > Sphaeramia orbicularis. The sequence continues at coordinate 54,627,280 of NC_043970.1, read as the reverse complement.
CCATTATCTGCTTGGGTAGCTCCTGGAGACCTCCATAATGGGATCTTGACTCCAGGTTTAGACAAAGGGGTGCTTTAGACCAGAACCTCATTCAGCGGACTTCCTTCCTTGCAGCCAGTGCTGCCTTTTCAAGCTGGTAAACCCTGAGCTGCCTGGCTGGGGTAACTGAGATATCGATGGGACAATAGAACTGACACAATGGATATTTTTGCTTGTAAAGATGCCTAAAATGTAAAGTCAGCACAGCGGGGATTAAAGTGGAGGATTTCCTTTAGCAATGTCGGTTCCATGAGCCAATCAAGTGTGAATATAATTTACATATCTGGACCGCATCCAGTTTTTATCTGTTTTCGGACACTGGCTTGACATTAATGCTAAATCCCTTATTGTGACATCATCTCCATCTCGTCCCGATCTGCAGAGGCCGGACTGTCTACGTCTCTACACGCCGCCATTCATCCTCGCTCCGGTGAAGGACAAGCAGACGGAGCTCGGGGAGACGTTCGGCGAGGCGTCGCAGAAGTACAACGTCCTGTTCGTGGGATACTGTCTGTCCCACGACCAGCGCTGGCTCCTGGCGACGTGCACTGACCTGTACGGCGAACTGTTGGAGACGTGCATCATCAACATCGACATGCCCAACAGGTAGGACCGCCCATCACCGCCACCATACCCTACTATACCAACTTTATTTATAATGCACTTTAAGAACTTTACAGCTGACCAAAGTGCCGTACACGAAACATAAAACAGGGGATTAAATAAGTAAATAAAAACAGTGATAACACAGGGTGCAAAGCAGGCTAAGAACAACAAAATACAGCCATCATAAAAACAAAGGCAAATTAAAATCTGATAACAACAGCATAAAAAATGTAAAAAAGAAACATGTAACTCAATGATTAAAAGCCAACGAGAAAAAGTGCATTTTTAGACGTGATTTAAAGACAGGCAGAGACTGAGCCTGTCGAACATGTAAGGGCAACTGGTTCCACAACTTTAGGGCAACAACAGAAAAGGCACGGTCCCCATGAAGCTTCTTTGTAGTTTTTGGAACCACAAGCTGCAGCTGATCTGCTGACCTGAGAGCACCGGGGTGGGGTCCGGTGAGACAGGTAGGAGGGGGCAAGGTCATTCAAACATTTAAAAACAAATTGAATAGTTTTAAAATCAACTCTAAAATGCACTGGCAACCAGTGGAGTGAAGCTAAAACTAGTGAGATATGTTCATGTTTCCATGTCCGTGTTAAAAGCCGAGCTGCAGCATTTTGAACAAACTGCAGTCGGGAAAGTGCATTTTCACTCAACCCGGCATAAAGTGCATGACAATAGTCAAGTCTAGCAGTTACGAAAGCATGGCCACGACCAAAGATTGAAAGACTTTTGTTTTGTCAGTTCACTAGATGCGCAGGACATACACAGAACTGAATATATATGATATGATGAACTTTATTTCGAACATAAGTTGGAACAAAATGCAAAGGTGAACGAAAGGCCAAGAGATACCACAAATCTAAACAGAACACTCCACAATATGGAGGGCAACAAGCCAACCAGAAAAGAAAGAAAACTGTGTGTCATTGTGGCTCCTCAACAACACTTTATGTCCGAAGTGGAGTAGGAAGAAGCTGAGCTTATATTGTCCTTTACATAACTAATATATACAGTCCATAAAAAAGAACAGGTCAGCACTAAGTATCGTTTCTCTCTCACCTCGTAATTAAAAGACCATCCAAATTTTAGCACACCTGACCGTTATCAGACACCGAACCCATGGTTGTTCACTCAGAATCTGTTACCTTGACAACAGGTTTGTCATTTTTGCATCAGTTTGGTTGTGTTTTGTGCTGGTTAAATTCCACATAATAGAAAAGTCCTGCCCTGTATCTGTCAAACAGGTCTGTAAACACCTACAAACACTTCCCCTTCACTGCATGAAGAGCCTGGAGTTGAGAAATAGAACTCTTATAAACCAACTCCAACAGCAAACACACACTGACAGAGTTTCAAGATGAGTTTACTCTGTTTTTGATACTCTGTAAAACCTTTATAAATGCTTCTTTAAGACCGATCTGTTAATGTCAAGTGGATTTTCCTGAGACTGGGATACTGGGTGATGACTGGTTTTCACTGGTTCTTGTGTGATTCTGATGCTGGAAGTTAATTTGAGGGATGATCAAAATGTGTAATTTGCATTTTGGTTTAACACTTTGGTTTAAATTCACTGTTCACAAGCCAAGGTCCCAGAAACATTAACAACATTAACACAGACTATTAATATCTATTTCATTACTTTATTTTGTAATTTTATCAGTACAAATTTTTCTCAAAATTACATATAAAAGCAAGACATCTGTTTCAACACATCCAACTGAATTTCAAGGCCTGTCCAGTTAATATCAGATTATTCTAAGCTTATTATTGATCAGATTATGGCATTTAAACACCAGGTTTAGCCTTGTGTCTTGGATTCACTGTGTCTCTTATTTACTACGTTGCATCCGTTTGTGTTTTTCAGGGCGCGGAGGAAAAAGGGCTCGGTTCGACGGCTCGGTCTGCAGAAGCTCTGGGATTGGTGCCTTGGGCTGGTGCAGATGACATCAGTGCCGTGGAGGGTGGTGATTGGCCGACTGGGCCGGATCGGACACGGGGAGCTGAAGGGTGAGGACGAGGGCCGCGTCGACCTGTTGTCGAACACACTTTGTTGTTTCTCCTCTGGTGATTGACTCGTCGTTTCGTTCCAGATTGGAGTATTCTGCTGAGCAGGAGGAACCTCCAGTCTCTGAGCCGCCGCCTGAAGGACATGTGTCGGATGTGCGGCATCTCTGCGTCAGACACTCCCAGCATCCTCAGCGTGTGTTTGGTTGCCATGGAACCCCAGGGATCCTTTATTATCATGCCAGGTACAGTATCGAGTGTGTACGATGACAGATAAACGTACGATGTGTCGGAGCGTCCACGTTTCATCTGGTTCACATTTCTCCACCGACAACGGCAGCTCTGATGTGTGTGTCTGTGTGTGTCTGTGTGTGATGGATGGCAGCAGCATATCACAATGTGCGTCCCCTCCTTGTCCACGGCAGATTGATGGCAGGGAAGATCATGTACCTTTCGCTCATAAAGCACTACCTCTCAGATGCCCATTGATCTCAATGCGGCGTGATGGAGAGTCAGATCAATGGGTTTATTTTAGGAAACGAGTGCTGGATTGTCAGTGCATCATACAGGGCTGTGTTGACTGATGCTGTACTGACGACGGCTCCCTCATAAAACCTCCTTGAGCTCAGAGAGATTAGCAAGGCTGCGTTAGCTTCAGATATACAAACAAGACCAACTATGACTTACTTCTCTGTAATTTATGTTTTAACACCTGCTCTGAGATTGAAAGTGAAATACAGGCCAGTTTATGCAAATAACTGAATTAAACTCTGACAGTGCGCTGTTAGTCATGTGTTCAGTGATTTATTTTCAATTCTGCTGAACTGGACTGTTACGTTTCCTTATTGAGTTATTTCATGTCTTTGGCCCGAACATAACGAAGCTGTTTGTTTAGTTGTGACTTTGAGTTCTTCTCGTTTTTAATCCAAGTGTGTGTCTTTTATTTGTTTTTATCTTCTGCTTGTGTTTTAGATGCTGTTTGTTTTTATCAGTTTTAGTACATCTTATTGTTATTTTTACAGCTTTTATTGCATCTTGTGTTTTTACCTTTAGCTTTGTACAGCGCTTCAGGCAGTTGGACAGATTCCCATTCGGTCCAGATCTATCTATCTATCTATCTATCTATCTATCTATCTATCTATCTATCTATCTATCTATCTATCTATCTATCTATCTATCTATCTATCTATCTATCTATCTATCTATCTATCTGTCTGTCTGTCTGTCTGTCTGTCTGTCTGTCTGTCTGTCTGTCTGTCTGTCTGTCTGTCTGTCTGTCTGTCTGTCTGTCTGTCTGTCTATATCTATCTATCTATCTATCTATCTATCTATCTGTCTGTCTGTCTGTCTGTCTGTCTGTCTGTCTATATCTATCTATCTATCTATCTATCTATCTATTTAGGACAGCGCATATTAATGAACATCTACAACAATTGCAGCTGTAAATATGCCAGACTGTAGCAGCAGTGCTCATTTCTATCTGTAGTCCCTAGGCAGGTGACAGGAAAGACAGTTGACAAAAAGGCAAAACATCATAAAAAGACAGCTGACAAAGCTTTTACCAAAAAATGATGCAGATTAGAACCACCTACAACTAACGACTGGATACAAACTGTGATTGGAATATTTGAGATGGAGATTCTGACCCATAGACTGAAACTGAAGAACAGTCATGATAAATGGAAGACATGGACAATTTTCATTTCAGCGTCACCCTACTAAAAACAATTGTTAGTCACAAGATTTATTGTAGTCGGTGTATCCCAAATGTCCCCTATGTTTGTCTTGTTTTGTAATGTACATAAAATAAACAATAAAAATAAAGTTAAAAAAAAAAAAAAAATGACAGTTGACAAAAAGCCATCATCATCATCATAAAAACACACAGAACAACACAGTGAGGATGATCTACTGATGGTCACAGGCTTGGTTTTCCTTCATCCAGTGTTCAAGTTGTGACTTGAAGGAGGCATATGAGTCGTTCCGTTTGTTAACCCCGTCTCTCGGTCTTTCCTCAGACTCGGTGTCGACGGGGTCCGTGTTCGGTCGCAGCACCACCCTCAACATGCAGACGTCGCAGCTCAGCACGCCGCAGGACACGTCCTGCACCCACATCCTGGTCTTCCCCACCTCCGCCTTTGTCCAAGTGGCCAGTTCCAATTACACCAACATTGACCCCAACCTGGACATCCTCAACGCCACCACGGGTCAGTCACTGCTTCATCTCCTTCAGTTAAAATGAACCGGATTTACAATGTTGGTCTTTAATCTGTGGTGTTCATTCATGAAACCGCTTTTGACTGAAAAAATAAGTCCAGTGATTTTTGTTATTGTCGTCAAATTGTGTGTAAAGACTGACAGGGGCAGTAAATCCATCTTACCAACAGCAGACAAAAAAAAAAACACGATGGCTTTAATGCACAGTTTTTCTCAATTTCCATGTAGCCAATAGGATGATTTCATAGGTGATGCTCATTTATTACCAATAAGAAAATGTAAGAGACATTAAACTCTTCTTCTAAAGTCACTCACCTGTAGTATTTGTCATGATAAGAAGTAAATACCTTACCTTTGCTTTTCCTTTTGGTTTTGGTCAAATTTGTAGTGGCTTTTCCTGTAAAAAAAACAAAAAAACAAAAAAAACTGAATTTACCATCAGTTTTAATCTGTTCTATAATGTCCGGTCGACCTCTCACCCTTCTTTTATCACTCATCCTGTTCTGTTTTTGGCGAGGGACTACACATGTAAATGAGTGATCTCTGCTTTCACTCCAGGGTTTTCAGAGGTCGTTTGAGTTCAGCCATATACAGCTGCATATGATCTCGACTGGGCCAGAACAGTAAAATAATAGTGAAAAAAGTACACTTACATAATGAAAATGTTTACATCTACAAGGTAACCTTTTAAAAAGAATGTGAGTAACATCAACAAACATGAGCAACCATAAGAAAATACGTGCAATTTTAACAATATTATGTCTCAGTTTATTATTAAAAGATAAGACTTTATTGATCCCACCATGGGGAAATTTCTCAGTTGACAGCATCAAACACAAAAATAAAGTGCAGGAAAGAAAAACAGAAAACATACACTTGTGAAACAACAAATATAGTGGAAAAAAATAACTGCTGTTTATATAAATATTTGTATACGTTTAGATTTAAATTTAAATATTATATACATATTTATAATATATTTGCACATGCACTTGGTTTGATATGTGATATTATACATGTACAGTACCACTTACAGATCACAGTGGATCTACAAATGCACAAAACATTTAATAACAGGCAGAATATTGTTAAAATTGCACTCACTTCACTTCAGACCTTTCATGTTGTTCACATTTGTTCAACTTATTCACATTTTTTTGTGAAAGGATAGTTTGTAAATCGGTTACTATGATGGTATTTTACTGGTCTGACCCACTTCAGATCACATTGGTCTGTATGTGGCCCCTAAACTAAAATGATTTTAACATCCTTGATTGTTAATATTCCAGTGTGATTTTTGCATTTTACAAATTCAACCCAGGGCCTGATTGGACCCTTTTGCTGGCCGGTTTTGGCCCGGAGGCCGTATGATTGACACCTCTGGTTTTAGGTGACATCTGTTCTAACATTTTCCCTCAGCCCATCAAAACCTTCAGTGAAAATACTGTGTTTTTCCATTAAAGAAAAAGAGCATAACTGTAAAAACTCTACAATTTCACATCATTTGGACCATTATTACGACCATATGTGTGTATAAACAGTGGAAAAGTTAGAACAGATAAAAAATACACAACATCCAAAAAGCTACAAAACAAAACCTGTTAAAGACTGAGACCATCTGTGACCATTAGTAAGTCAGTTTAGTCATGATGTTCTCCATGTGCATTCTATATTAGGCCTCATGATGGTGGAGAAAACCCTTTAATATATAAAATAAAAAATAAAGCAGAGCCATCCTAATAAATGTACCTACAGTGGAACATTCACCTATAGTGAATTTCTCCCTGGGGATCAATAAAGTT
>NC_043970.1:54603103-54615603 GCF_902148855.1 Sphaeramia orbicularis | reverse complement strand
TGGGTAAAAACTTCTGTTCTCCTTTAATTTCTGAACGTTTTGCTATTATAAAACATAATTTTTAGATGTTTATAAAATAATACAATGTGCATCGCTGTGATAAAAAGTGGAAAAAAAAAATCATGAGCATATGTATTCCTGTAGATATGGATTTTATGTTTACATTTATTTAGTTTAAGTAATCTTACTTAGTCCTTAGAAAGAAAACAGGTAGTAAGAAGTCATGGGAAAAAAAACATGACTTCATTTGCACATTTGAAAAAGGAGGACATGGATTTTACCCCAGCGTTAAGGTGCTGTGCTGGAAAAACTAGAAAATGACCCTTAAAAGTGCTTGAAAAATCTGTCTGAACCCTGAAGTAACAAAGGATTATAATCATTAACCTTCCAGTATCCAAGTGGGCATGTTATGCACACTTTGCTCTTCATGTTATTAAAGGTCATATGACTTTTCACAATTTGTTTTAGGTCAGAATTCAAGTCGTTCATTTTTTGCATCATTTTTAATATTCTGACCCAGCCTCTAAAATGCACACTGACACATTTTAGAACATATGACCAAGCACAAAAAATAAAGATGCATTTTAACCAATGATCGTGTTAATCACTAACATATGCCAGGATGAAAAAACAGCAGTTTTAATTCTGATGGTGTATTTTTTCTCCTGAATCCAGAACATGTCACTGTTTGACTAAATATCAGAAGCATATCTGTAGTAAACACACGACTGTCACTGACCTCATTCATGTTTAACCCATAAAAACAAACGTCCAACCGACCAAAACCATCGACTGATGGAACTGTGTAATACCTGCTGACCCATTAATTCTATCAGTACGTGTGAATAATTGGTGTAAAATGCACTTATCCATCTTTTCATGGTCATCACATATGACCCTTTTTGGACATCCAGAGGCTCCGTAGTTACCATGGAAACACCGTCATCTTCTACAACATTTATTCACCAGTAAAACCCGTGGGGTTGGATCAGTGACAGTGGATGGACACACTGGGTTTTTAATATATTACATAAAATGAACAAAAAAGAGTAAAACAAAGGAAGCAGAGAATGTACGAGGTGTGGTGTTGAATCTTTGGTCTGAATGGGGTTCATCGTGTTCTGCTGCTAAATCTGCTTCTTTGGATGCTGTTCTCTGACTCCTCCAGTCATTTCAACAAAACCCTGAACTGGAGAAACAGCGATAAAATAATGATAATAATAATAATAATTTCTGATTACGTTTCCAGTTTTCAGACCTAATCCTCCATCTGTCGGTTCCACTTTTCCAAGTTCCTCAATCCGTTTTTTAAAAATAATGTCAATGTATTAAATATTTGATTCACGGCCATATACCTCATATCTGTTTCAGCACAATATTACTTTATTTAGACAATATATTTTTAATTTTCCAACTTGTCCAACAAATACAGGATGGATATTTTATGAATCCCTCAAGTAAAAAAGTAAAGTGCAAAATGTTGAACAACAGAAACAAACAAACACCAAACAGAGTCAAAATGATACATGAGAAGTACTTGAGTAAAACTTCAACCTTGGTTTAGAACAGGGGCGTCAAACATGCGGCCCATGGGCCAAAACCAGCTCGCCAAAGGACTGAATGTGTGAAATGCAAGAGTTTTACTGAGTTAGTAACAATGATTCAGACCAGTAAAATATTACCATCAAAACCTATAAATAATGACAACTCCAAATGTTCCTCCTTGTTTTAGTGTAAAAAATAACAATAAAACTACATGAAAGTGTTTACGTATAACCCATAAAGACCAGCACTACTTTTATGTCAGTTCCCAAATGGAATTTTCTCCGTATTTAACCTTTCTGAAGTGATTTGTCCCCATTTATTATAATATTTTCCTCTGCATTTTGTATTTTATTTTATTTCATTTCATTTTATTTACTTATTTAGACAGGGACAATGTACATTATACATGAACCTTAAAAAGGACAGATGTCGTGTGCCAGGTTCTAGCACTAGTGCTAATTTCTGCCTGTAGTCCCTGTTCAGGCTGATGTTATCATTAAAAAACAGACATTAATAAAACCTAAAACATTAAAAAACAGTTTAAAAAAATAAATGAATAAATGCATATTTATAACTCCATCTATATCATTAAAAACAGACATTAATAAAAACTAAAACATTAAAGAACAAAAAAAAAAAAAAGCATATATTATCCGTATAAATCAGGTATTTTTCTGTATTTAATTCACTGATCATGTAGATATTTGTAAAAGCTCAGATTAAAGTTGAAGGTTATTATATCAAAAACAGAAGAAAACTGAAGAAAAAGTGAGTTTTTCAGAAAAATCCACCATTAACTGAACATAAAACAAGTGTGTCCATTCAGGTTTGACCGGTCAGTCAATGTTGTAGAAGATGATGGTGTTTCTATGGTAACTACGGAGCCACTGAACGTCCAAATATGGTCATATCTGATGACCATGAAAAGATGAAGAACTGTATTTGACACCAGTTATTGGCATGGATTAACAGGATTAGTGGATCAACAGGAGTTAACCAGTTTACATCAGTACATGGTTCTGGTTGGTGATGGATGTTTGGGTCTTTAAGGGTTAACGTCTATCTTGTCGCAAAAATTGTGAATAACCTGAACAAATATGAACAACCTGAAATGTTTTAAGATAAATAAGTATAATTGTACCAGTGTTCTGCCTGTCATTACATGTTTAGTGTTTGTAGATCCACTGTGATCTGTACGTTCTAATGCACACGTTTAAATGATGAACTGAGGCAGAATAGTGTTAGAATTACACTGATTTAGTTTAAGAAATGTCAGGTTGTTCATATTATTCTCATTTTTCGAAGCATAGTTTGTAGACGTAAACATTTTCAGAATGTAATTTTACCTTTTTTCATTTCAAAACATACAGAAAAGTTTGCATTTGTCATTATTTCTAGGTTATTATGTTATTATTTTACTGATCCGGTCCATTTGAGATCATACTGGGTTGTAACTGGACCCTGAACTAAAGTGAGTTGGACCCGTTTGTCTTAAACCACAGGTGTCAAACATGTGGCCTGGGGCCCAAATCTGGCTCACCAAAGGGTCCAGTCCGGCCCTGGGATGAATTTGTGAAATGCAAAAATTACACTAAGAAATTAACAATCCTTTTAGTTCAGGTTCCACATTCAGACCAGTTCAGTCTGCAGTGGGCAGGACCAGAAAAATACTATCAGAATAACAGAGAAATAATGACAACTGACAGTGTTTCTGTTTGTAAATGTAAATATTTTCATGTATTTACACTAAAACAAAGTATAATTTTGCAACAAAAAAAAAAAGTGAATAACCTGAACAAATATGAACAACCTGAAATGTCTTAAGAGAAATAAGTACAATTTTAACAATATTCTGTCTGTTATTAAATGTTTTGTGTGTTTGTAGATCCACTGTGATCTGTAAGTTCTAATGTACATGTGGAAATGATAAACTGAGGCAGAATAGTGTTAAAATTACACTGATTTTTTCAGTTTGTTCATGTTATTCACATCTTTTGAAAGGACAGTTTGTAGATGTAAACCTGTTCATAATGTAAATTTGCTTTTTTCGCTCTAAAACAGAAAAGTTTTGGGTTTGACATTATTTCTACATTATTGTGTTCTTATTTTCCTGGTTGGGCCCACTGCAGATCAGATTTAACTGAATGTGGAACTGAACTAACATGAGTTGGACCCATGTGTCCTAGAACAGGATCTGGATCAGGGTCTGGATCCTTGCACAGTTGGTGTTGAATCACTAAACCTGCCCTAAAGCGTTGTTTGTCGGTGTTTGTGTGATACTCAAAGTCACGCCTGGTTGTTGTTCCTGGACAGATTCGTGTTGGAGCAGTACAACGCCCTCTCCTGGCTGACATGTGACCCAGCAACGCAGGACCGCCGTTCGTGTCTGCCCATCCACTTCGTGGTGCTCAACCAGATGTACAACTTCATCATGAACATGTTGTAACCGACGGCCCGGTACCGAACGGACACAGGGGAACCATTTGACAGCAGAGGCGGCCGCTGCCAGAGGAGGCTTTTTTATTTTTATCAAGAACCGGGCGGCGAAGCGGATCCTGGATTAGACGCCCGTTAAAGGCTGAGACGGTCCTGACGGTTGACACGACATAAAGGTCTGCACACAGACAAGGGAATAAAGAGGAGGAGCAGAGTCTGTGGCCAGTCTGAACCCCAACCAGAACCAGAACCACAAGTCTGTATCTGTAAAGTTCTACCAAGAAAAGGGACGAATCTGACCACAGAAAAAACAAAAAAAACTCCAGAATGGATCTTTGGTTTTAAGACCTGTAATTGCTTTTTATTCCTTTGGATGAAATAGTATCCAAATGAAATGCCTGCATCTATCTTATTTATTGTAAGTTTTTAAATGTATAATTTGTCTTATTTCTTAACCTCTTTTATATATAAAAAATGGAGAAGGTTTATATCACCTTCCTGCTTTAAAGCAATTGGTCTAAGATATATGTAATCGTCTTAATTAAAAAAACAACCAGGAAAAAAAACTCCCATAAAAATCCAACAAAGTCCCAGTAGGTTGCTTTTAGAGTATTATTTTTTGTAATGGAGACAGAATATTTGTAATGTCACAATGTACAGAAGAGTTAAAGTGGAGAATTATGTTCATGCCTTTGAGCATGAAGGACTTACAGCAAAGCTGTAGCTACAGAGGACTTGTACAGCAATGAACTTCACTGTGTTCAAATAAAGAGGTACATTGTTGTATATAGTATTTTATACCACACATTTAGACACAAAAACCAAACGGCAATATATATATAAATAATTATATATGAAGGCCATGCCAGCAGTTGGTGGTGTGGCTTCTGTTTTAGGAATAAAGTGCGTCAACTTATTTTACTGTGACTGTGTGCATTGATTTTTTGGGGGGGGGGGGGGGGGGGGCAGTAGGACAAAGACACCAATAGTGGACGGAGAACTGTTGGCATCTGGGAAGTAACTGACCTCAGGTCTGACTTTTATTTTAAGGAGTAAAAGAAAATAGCATCTAGAATGTGAGTCAAGGTTCGAATAGTTTTGGATTTTTCATTCTAGTTTTATTTAGTTCTGACTTTTTTTCTCTAATTCAGTTTTAATTTGTTTTTAGAGAAGGTTTGATAGTTTTTATTTTCATTTTTTTCTAAATGCTTAGTTGTAGTTTAGTTGTAGTTCAGTTGTAGTTTCAGTTGTAGTTTCAGTTGTAGTTCAGTTGTAGTTCAGTTGTAGTTTCAGTTGTAGTTTAGTTGTAGTTTAGTTGTAGTTCAGTTGTAGTTTAGTTGTAGTTTCAGTTGTAGTTTAGTTGTAGTTTCAGTTGTAGTTTCAGTTGTAGTTTCAGTTGTAGTTCAGTTGTAGTTCAGTTGTAGTTTCAGTTGTAGTTTCAGTTGTAGTTCAGTTGTAGTTTCAGTTGTAGTTCAGTTGTAGTTCAGTTGTAGTTCAGTTGTAGTTCAGTGGTCTCTTTTCTCTTCTTCTCTGTGCTCCTATTCAAATCAATCCCAGACAGGACTCTGCTGCTTTAGTCTCCATGTTTCCAGGTAGAGTGGGGACCAGAAGACGACTGGAAACCACAAGTGAACACAAGTGACGGAGCAAAAAGTGTCGTATGGAGACAGCAGCTAAAATTGCTTGAGGGAAATAAATCGATTTCATATCAATCCAACATTGACAAAGACGAAAACGAAGGGAATTTGATCCAGAATTTTGATTCGTTTTAGTTAGTTTTGTAAACACACAATACAGTTTCAGTTATTTTTTTTCTTTTAATTATAGTTTTTATTTATTTCAGTTAACGAAAATGTTTTTTCAATTCTAGTTTTCATCATTTTGTTAGTTTTCGTTAACGATAATAACCTTGATGTGAGTAAATGATGCTTTATACCAGGGCTGTCAGATTCATGTTAGTTCAGTTCCACATTCAGTTCAGTTTGATCTGCAGTGGGCCGGACCAGTGAAATAAGAACAGTAAAAAAGTCAAATTCTATTCTGATCAGGTTTACATCTGCAAAGTTTCCTTAAAAATCTGAATAACATGAACAACTTTAATTGTCTTAAGAAAAACAAGTGCAATTTGAACAATGTTCTGCCTCAGTTTATCATTTACACATGTGTGTTACAATCACACAAAACATTTAATAACAGGCAGAATATTGGACAAACTGCATTTACTTTTCTTCAGACATTTCTGTTTGTTCATATTTGTTCAGGTTATTCATGTTTTTTGTAAAAGTATAGTTTGGTAATGTAAACATTTCAGTGTAATTTTACTTTTTTACACCAAAAAAACAGAAAATGTGGGGCTGTCATTATTTATCAGTTATTCTGATCATATTTTACTGGTTCTGACCCAGTTTAAGTCTAACTGGACTGTATGTGTGTGTATGTGGAACCTGAATTAAAAGGATTTGGACACCATTGGTTGTTCATTTCTTCAGTGTAATTTTTGCAGTTTTTCGCACATTCGTCCCACAGGCTGGTTTTAGCCCCTGGGACACATGTTTGACACCTGTGTCTTAGAGCACAGGGGCTAAAACCAGCCTGTGGGATGAATGTGGAACGTGCAAGTTAGGACATCAAACTCAAAACTAATATAATAACCTATAAATAATGACAGCACCATTTTTTTCTCTGATTTAGTGCAAAAAACAAATTATGAAAATGTTTACATGAACAAACTATCCTTTAAAATGTGAATAACTTGAACAAATATGAACAACCTGAAATTCAGTGCAATTTTACCAATATTCTGTCTGTTACTGAATGTTTAGTGTCTTTGTAGATCTGATCTGTAATGCACATGCAGAAATGATAAGTCCAGGCAGAATATTGGTAAAATTTTACTTATATTTCTTAACAAATGTAACTTTTTTCAGGTTATTCACATCCTTTTTGTTTGGATAGTTTGTAAATGTAAAGATTGGCAGAATTGAATGGTATTTTTTGCACTAAAACATTTTGCAGTTGTCATATTTATTGGTTATCATGTTATTACACTGGTCAACACCAAATGTATTGTTTCAGTTTTTTGAGCTGATTTAGGATCATTTTGGTGCTGAATCCAAAAATCACATTCATTTTGCTCAATCAGGTCAACTTTCTGAACTATGCTACATATTGGCTTTTGAACATTTCTGCTTACATTTATGGGCATTTTCACATCATATGATACAAAATTCTTTCATATTTCTTGCAATAAACGAGTTCTGAAGATTTTACTTTTGCCAATTTATGATGAATGTTTTTTTTAATATTACAGGTGAATGAAATGGCTTCGACTAGAAGATCTGGAAAAAATAAGCCTGACGTATTCTGCTCCATCTGCGGTGAATACACCATTGTACCTAACAGGAATCAAGTCACAAGTTTCATAAAGTGTGCTTACCAATCTGATTTTGGTATTAATTATTATATTTTGTGAGAAGATCAAATTTTTCAAAATCAAATTGGCAAAAACACCTGACCTGACTGAGAAAAACAGATGTCAGTTTTGGATTTAGCGGTGCAACATGGTCCGAGTTCAGTTGAAAAAACCGAGACAACTTGGAAAAAACATTTTTTTGTAACCCAGTGTAATTGCACTGGTTCGGTCCACTGCAGATTAAACTGGACTGAACGTGGAACCTGGAAGAACATGAGTTTGACAGCCCTGTTTTAGTCCACAGGTGTCAAACATGCGGCCCGCGGGCCAAAACCAGCCCACCAAAGGGTCCAGTCTGTTCCGTGGGATGAAGGACTCGGTTCAGACGGCAGGTCTTCAGGCAGAATTCAGATTTTTGAGTGAAATCTGATTTTTTGGTGCTCTTGTTCATATCACACATTAAATGCGACTTCCATCAGTTTGAGTCTGACCTGAATGTGACTGAAATGACCCACATGTGCAGAAGAGGTCCTGATGGAACACATGACCACGCAGGCACACACTGTGTTCACAGAAGGAGATCTGTTTGTCCTCCTGCTCCTCAGACGCAGAATTATGACGTTTATCGCATTTCAAGAACGTAAAGGTCAGATAAATGCGACCTGGTCGTTCAGACTGAAGTGGCATCACTAAACATCAGGACCACATGTGAACTCCGGCTGTGTACCGGCGAGAATCTGGTGATACCATACAAACACAATAATAGGATCACCATTCGATATTTCATGATACTGTTAAAAAGGCAAGTTTTTTGTTTGTTTCTTTTGTTTTTAAATGATTATTTCCTGGAAGAATTGAATTCCAGCAGAAATCTGCACAAAAACTAAACACATGTTTATCTGATCCCAACAGGATCTAATGTTCTGTCAGCAAATGTTCAGACTGTGTTCAAACTGAAGTTCTGTTTCCAGACATTCCAGTTTCAGATCCTGTTCAAATGTTCAGGTTCTATTAGTTCACAACTAACATCAGAACAGGATTTGAGTTCAATCCAAACAAAGGAACGAATATTATTGAATAAAAGAGTGTGAAAGAAGAAGAAATAAAATATAAACAAAAAAGAAACACAAAACTGAATTCATTCATTCATTCAAGCTTTATTAAGGACACAAACAAGGTCCACAGGATAAGAGAAAAAAAAAAACAATAAAAAAGAGGAAATAGCATAAATCCATCTGTTACTTACACATAAAGGCTCGTTCACCAGTGGGACCACAGGAGAACCTCCACCACATCTGCATTTGAATAAATACCTACAAATATCCACACAGTACTTTTGAATATCACTACAGTACACAGACTCATCCCATTTAACTCCAGTCTGAAGGTTCATGTGTCTGTGAACCACTGCTGTCAAACATGCGCTCCACCACAGTTTCCAGTCCAGCCTGTGGGATGAGTCTGAGAAAAACCGCAAAAGTTACACTGAAGAAATGAACCATCAGTGGTGTCCACATCCTTTTAATTCAGGTTCCACAAACACACACATACAGTCCAGTTAGATTTAAACTGGGTCAGAACCAGTAAAATATGATCAGAATAACCGATAAATAATGACAACCCCACATTTTCTCTTTGTTTTTTGGTGTAAAAAAGTAAAATTACATGAAAATGTTTCCATTACCAAACTATACTTTTACAAAAAATGTGAATAACCTGAACAAATATGAACAAACAGAAATGTCTGAAGAAAAGTAAATGCAGTTTGTCCAATATTCTGTCTGTTATTAAATGTTTTGTGTGATTGTAACGCACATGTGTAAATGATAAACTGAGGCAGAATATTGTTCAAATTACACTTGTTTTTCTGAAGACAGTTCCAGTTGTTCCTGTTATTCAGATTTTTAAGGAAACTTTGTCGATGTAAACCTGATCAGAATAGAATTTTACTGTTTTCACTGGTGTTATTGTACTGGTCCGGTCCAGTGCAGATCAGACTGAACTAACAGGAGTCTGACAGAACTGACTTAGAGGCAGTGTCCTCATGTTCAGCTTTTGGTTTTTTTGTGTCTCCCTTTGGCTAAACCCCGCCTCTCCTCACTCTGATTGGCTGAGGTCCGGCTTCTCTGGCACCACTTCTGATTGGTTACTGATCCATTTCGACCCATCCCATTCTACTCCAGTCTGTCAGTGTAACTGTAACTGTAACTAAACCCGCTGTGGATTTACTGCCTGTTGGATGTGCAGAATGAAACTACACTTTAAATATGGAACACAAATAAATACATGAGCTGATTGTTGCTCTTTAACTTTTGTCAGCGTGGAGAATCTGACAACAAAAATATATGCAGCCATTTTTTTATGTTTTATTTGAATGTTTTGGGAGTGTAGATCCATACATTCAATATTTAACCCTTCCATGCATGAATTATCAGAACCTTAATCAAGATTTTTTTCCTCAGTGTTTTTATTCATCTTTAGGCCTGAAAAAAAACAATGCGATTGAATTTTTTTAATGAATCTTTTTTTCACAGTTACAAAAATGTCCACTCAGCTGGACAGCATGTGTTCAGTTTTTCAAGCAAAGACATATTTTTAAAACCCATCATCATAAACTGATAAACTGTGTGAAAACTATGAAATAAAAACATTTTTAATGCAGCTACTCTGATGTTCTCTCACATTTGATCATACTCTAAAACTAGTTTTTACTCATTTCATGGAGATAATACATAAAAAAATAAAAAATAAAATAAAACTTTTTGTTTGAAAAAATTAGCAGTTGATTTCCACTCGAACATGTTCGTGCAGATCAGGTTTATGAAGAACAGTGAAGTTAAAGAACGTTCTGAATGTCAGTGTAGATGATGCAGGAGCGTCCACCGTGTCGGCTGAAGTCCTCCTCAGACCCAGAAAACAACAGTTTCAGCTTTTTTCACTTTATCCCTCTGGTATCCTGTCCACCAAGGCCCTCACTAAACACCAGGTGGGTTTTTTCACACACTTGTGGAATAATGTCCAGAATGTTCATACAGTTTGTTTTTAATTCTTTTACACTTTTTTCTATTTCATCAACTTGAGCCGTAAATAAAAATACCAAATACTCAATAACTGTCACATTTTTAACCCTTTAAATGCCGTGTTTGTAATGGAAACAAACCATTTTTTGGATGCAAAAAAAGAACAAAAAAAAAAGTATGTTTTTCACTATACTCCATATAAAGTGGATCACATATTAGATTTTTTCATCCTGGCATCTGTCAGTGATTAACTCCAACATCGGTTAATTTGCATTATTATTATTTTTGACGCTAGGTCAAACGTTCAAAAATACTAACATCTGTTACCAAGTGTGCGTAAAATGCACACCTATAAATCAAACTATTAAATATTATATTTTGATTTATTTTTCTGCTGTAATTTGATTTTATTTTGGTAAATCCAGCTCAGTCCTAATCATACAGATCAAATAATCATTCATTTTACTTTTTTTAACCCTTTAAATGATCTCTTTCATCATGATGTCACTACATTTTTTGATGCAAAAAAACACAAAAAATGATTTTTTTTCAAAATACTACATAAAAATTGGATTACATATTATTAGATTTTTTCATCCTGGCATATGTCAATGATTAACAGCAACATTACCAACGTTAATAAATTACTTTAGCCCCTCCCCTCTCAAATGAAGCCCAGATCTCAGTAAAAGCAGGAGTTCTGCCTTAAAGGCTTTGGATCCAAAACAGTGGATATAAAGGAAGAAAGAGTGCATTTTATGCACACTGGGCAGACAGATGCTAGTCTGGTCATTTTCTTTTGTTTACAATGTGCACAGTTTAGTTGGTGGACAGAATTTTAAAGATCATGCACAAATGAACAACTTTTGAATTCTAACCTTATTTAAATTGTGAAAAATAATATGAAGTTTTTGAACATGAAGTGCAAAGTGTGCGTAAAAAGCACACCTGGATACCAGAGGGTTAAACTGTCATCTGGATGAAAACTGCAAAATGCAACAGTTTTTCCAGAAACATTTTTAAAATTATTTTCATTTATTTACTTTTTAATGGAATGTCCTTCACAATGAACTGCATTTTTTTTTTTGTAAAACTGGTCAACTTTTTACAGCGGACACAAAAGCACCGCTGGGTCTGAGGATGTGGAACTAAAACCACTGAACCCACGAACAAGAGAACAGCTGGACTGACCACTGGAGTGACCACTGGAGTGACCACTGGGGTGACCACTGGAGTGACCACTGGGGTGACCACTGGAGTGACCACTGTGCATGACAGGGTTAATAAAAAGCCTGTAAACCTGTTTCAGTCCAGTTCCAGGTTTTCTTTTGGAACTCCTGCTTGTTTTCAGGAACCAGCTGCTTCTGCCGTGGGTCTTGTCTTCAGCTGATCACACTGTGTTCACCAGAGGTGGAGGTTCTGGAACGGCTCTGCAGAAGAACTTCAGACCTGGCTCTTACTTGTCCTCTGAAGGCAGGTCCTGCTCTGCTCGTCCGTCAGTGTGTCCTGGAAAACGAAGCGGGTTCTTCACAGACCGGTCCGGACCTGGATGGGTTTGAGTCTGCGGCGTTTACAGGAGCGGTTCGCATTCCTCTGAGCAGACCGGGAGGAGATGAGCGGTGGGTCATGTGCGGCGTGGGCCCTCCTGAACGTCCGACTGAACAGCTTCACCACAACAGAGGCTGTCCTGCAGGTCTGGGCCAGAACCGCTGCAGGGGTTCCATGAAACCTGTTGGAAAGGGTCGGGCAGAGGACGCAGCAGTTTGGAAATCCATGAAAACACACACCGGCTGAAACGGTCAGTCTGAAAGCTTCAGGCAGCGTTGGACTGAACTGACTCCTGTTTATTCACAGAATCATTTAAAGCACAGGTGTCAAACATGAGGCCCGGGGCCAAAACCGGCCCACCACAGGGTCCAGGCCGGCCCTGGGAAGAACATGTGAAAACCAAAAATACACTGAAGACACCAAGAACGAACGAGGTTCAAATAGTTTAGCTCAGTTCAGTCTGAAGCGGACCAGACCAGGAAAATATTATCAGAATAACCTACAAGTAATGAAAACTGAAACTGTCCTCTGTGTTTTAG
>NC_043970.1:54593103-54598103 GCF_902148855.1 Sphaeramia orbicularis | reverse complement strand
GACCGTATACAGTATTTTTTGCATGTGATGAATTGACTCCTCGTTTCAAAGGGTTTGTGTTTCTCCGTCTGTCATCCAGGTTTCAGTCCAACACATCAGACATGGCAGACAGTATGGGGCTGCAGTTTGTCAGCCCCTATGCTTTCGAGGCCATGCAGAAGGTGGACGTGGTGCGTTTAGCCGCTCTCAGTGACCCGGAGCTGAGGCTGCTGCTGCCCTGTCTGGTCCGGATGGCTCTTTGTGCTCCAGCAGACCAGAGCCAGACATGGGCTCAGGACAAGAAGCTCATCCTCCGCCTCCTCTCTGGAGTGGAAGCTGTCAACTCCATTGTTGCGCTGCTGTCTGTTGACTTTCATGCTTTGGAGCAGGATGCCCGGAAGGAGCAGCAGCTCAGGTATAACAGACAAACACGTGGAAACACGATTAACATTGTGGTGTGATAATATGTATGAATGGGCTTCATATTTGGAAAAAAAAAAAAAAATCACATGATATACCTGTGTTTTTTCCAGGCACAAAGCTGGTGGATCAAATGGAGAAAGTATTCTGGTGTCCCAGCTCCAGCATGGCCTGACCCTGGAGTTTGAACACAGCGATCCCCTCAGGAGACTCCGGCTGGCCCTCAGTGAACTGTTAGCCATTATGAATAAGGTACGACGCAGTACGACAGTTAATGATGACATCACTCAACGTTGGTTGGATGGAACTTTAAAGTATTACTCTAACTAAGAGTATTATTCTGAAGAACCTCATGACTGAAGATAGAAGGAAACAAGTTAAACTACTGCAAATTGAATAAGCACCTGCAGATTTCTTCACTAAGAATCACTGTGGATGAATTGTACCGACACTGATGCAAAATGAGGACATTCATTATTTCTTCATTTATCTTAATTTGAGATTTGCATGTCTTTTATAGATGTGAAAGAAGTATCTCACTGACATTTGAAAGACAATAAAATAAATCAAGGCATCAATGACTTTGTATTTAAGCTGAATTATAAATTGTAAGAGTCATCATTTGTCAGAAAAATGACTGAAAACTTCTAATTTCTTCATCACATCTCATGCTGTCATTACTGTGCATTTTCTGCCAAATTCTTTCACAGTGACAGATAAATTATAGGTGTCTTAGATCAGCTGTCTGGCTCTAATTTCAGATGATAAAGTCTGTCTGATTCCTATGTTTTAAGGTGGTGGATTCAAACGGAGAGTTTTTCTTAAAGTCTTCTGAACTGTTTGAGAGCCCCGTTTACCTGGAGGAGGTTGCAGATGTCCTCTGCATTTTACAAGCAGGTACAGAACGCCTACTAGTTGTGCAACCATTGGAATTTTAGCAGATCATACAAATAGGCTGTTTTACATTTCAATGGACTGTTCAGTTTTTGGTGCAGTTAGATAGAATTCTCATCTTGTGTCTGGATGTTCTTAGAAGAATCTGAAACTTAAATCTATAGTTTTTTAAATGGCAAACACAACATATAAAAGTGAAAGTAAAATGGTGTTTCTGCAGTTGACAAACTTTCTTCCTCTTCTTCCTCAGAGCTTCCGTCCCTGCTGCCCATTGTGGACGTGGCTGAGGCTCTGCTTCATGTTCGTAATGGTGACTGGTTTCTGTGTCTCCTGGTTGCCAATGTTCCCGACAGCTTCAATGAAGGTAATTTATCTGTCTCACAACACTGCACAAGCTGTCAGCTGATAATGAGAGAGAGAGTGACTGGTTAATTGCCAGTACTAGCGTCATATGGTTAGCAAGCGTATCTGCTGCAGCAGAAATAGATCTTACTAAAGCACCTTCTGTGTTCGCCTCCTTAGGATTATAGACGGGGAGGTATTGAGTTGGCATTATGTTTTCTTTGTGAGTTTAGTGGTTTCCCTTCAATCACTGACCATCCCATAGAGGTATACGTGTACGTGTTTGATTGAAGATGAGAGATAGTGTCCTCTTAGAAGCTGTTTTTTCTTTTGTCTCTGGTGCCTCCTTATCAAACAACTGCCTAGTGGTTCAGTCATTAGCTCATTTTTCTATCTTATGTTGCATCTGATGATAACAAATCCTTTGGCTTTGTTACTTAAAAATCCCCTATTTGACTGCATTGAAAGTGAACAAATTGATCAAAGGCCGAAGTGTTGGAAATGGCCTCGGCGGGTTCTGTCACATTAAACACATGCTGGTAAACAGAACCGAACCGAACTGTGTCGGCTCCGTGATGGCATGGGAAATAATCCAAGTGGCGCAGACTGAAGCTGAATATCATTTTAAACACACAATGTCAAAACCTCAGCCAACCATAAAGATTTTACATCTTAAACTGTCAGCTCTGGGAAATAAAGGTGACATGAGATTAGGCTGTCTGCTGATGAAACTGTATTCACAGCCAAATAAATGAGCCTGAAGTTCAGGGCATTTATGTAGAAACATGATTTGGTTGTGACAAGAAAAAAAAGAATATTTGTGAGTGAATGTATAAAATTAAAGTGTATATTTAAAGGGTCCATATGTAGTATTTCTACTTTGAAATATCAAAAATGACCTGAAATTTTCATCAGTTTTTAAAACACAGATGTGTGAAATTCTCCCAAAGATGTCAGCGTATTGGATTGTAGCGATACAAGGGGAATTTATTTTCACTGATGGACTGGGGGATTTATGTGACCACTAGAGGGAGTAGTGAGTCACTCTGCTGGCCCAGACCAAGTTGAGGCTGAGAACCAGAAAGAAACAACTGTCAGAGTCAAAGAAAAGAAGGGACAAAATAGAAACATTGGATGTTTTAACACAGCTGTGAATGTAAAGAATGGAGTTGAATGGTGAAATGTCAGCGTTTCTTCTACAACGGGTGAGTTTGATTCTGAGGTTTATGAGGGTATAGAGTTATTGTGGGATGTTCTTATTTTTGCTAAATTGTCGTTTGTTGATCCACAGTTCAGACTAAACTGTGACAGTTCTGAACTTGTTTGTTGGATTCCAAAAAGATCTTTAGTTCAGCTATTGACAACACAAACCGAACAGAAAACGGTTGATTTGTGGTTTTACTGTGGCTGTTTTCAGTCTGAAAACAGAGCTAAGCTAACAGAGCTATAATGTAACTATCAGCTGAAGCAGTGCATGAAGATTATACAACACAGTGTTATTTTGTCGACTGTTAAAGTAAGCATTTATGAGTTTAGCTTGAAGAAGAAAACTTGATGATACCGTAATACAGATATGTGGAAACAATGACTTTCATACTTTATTCAGTGACTGATACAGTCTGGATACATAGCGTGATTTGTTGGTGGTTTGGTCCTAGGTGTATTCAAAACAGACCCCAGGTGGTCAGAGTTTAGAATATCAATATTCATAGAATGCCTTTAAACATAATCAGATGCTACTTTAAATGCACTGACTGTATATTTATTGGAAATTAAATGTAAGCATGTTTCTAATGTGCAAATCTAACCTTCAGTATGTTCAGTAATAATGACTGGCTGTTATATTCCTGCTGTTTAACTCAATGTACATGTTCCTCTTTTTAGTCTGCAGGGGTCTGATCAAAAACGGCGAGCGTCAGGACGAGGAGAGCGTGGGTGGTCGGCGCAGAACCGAAGCCCTGAGGCAGCTCTGTCAGATGAACCCATCTCAGGCCCTGAACATCAGAGCAATGGTGGTCAGTTCAACCGCCGATACCATCTCAGAACTCCAAAATAAGACCCAGTCCTCCTAATCTATACAATGCCAACGTTAATGTACATCAAATTTCGAGGCCTATCTCAGCTGTTGATTTGTGTTTCTGGAGAAGCCTCCTGCTCATGTTAACCGTATTTATTTACCACAGTCTTTAGCAGCCTGTCACTTTGTTTCAGACAACTATATCTCAGTGCTTGTGCTCCAAGATGCTTGAATAAAAACCAATACTTGTAGAAATTGAAATATGAACATCACAAAATAGTGCTTTTCTCCTCTCAATTTATCATTTCAAACAGTATCACAGCATCTGTCATATAATATTCTGCCTTTCATTCCAAATTAATGGTAATAACATCACATTATAAAGGTTAGAAACTCATCTATTTTTTAAATTTTACTGGTTTTTGTGTACAGCGTAGAAGATTTTGTTGTGTTTCCTCTACTCACCGAGGGAGGCTCCAGCACATGGTCAGTTATTGAATCAGGCCCCAGGAGGCAGTAGAAATCTGAAAGATGCCTCAGCAGGAAGCAGGCTTTTCTGGACTTGGTTCTGTCCGGACAAAATAGCCTGGGAACTGATGTCATGTTGTGCTGAATTAAAAGTAATTCAAGGCTAATCTGCCACGGTCACTGATAGCTGCAGGTTTTCAGTTGGAAAACATGGAATACATGTTACATTAGCGTAGATTTAACCAGCTTATTTTTGACCAGAAATGATGAAACTTCCTTCAAAAGCTCACGTTGAAGGACGCGGTGATGATATGGAATCAGATAAGAACTAGAACTGAACAGAAATTTACCAGTGTGATTGTTGTAATCACTAAAACACGATTGTTAATCAGAGGCAGAATTTTCATTTCACATCACCCTGTTTTAATCATTTGATCTGATTCTTTATTAATAAATAATGATGCGATAGTTTAAGGAGTTAGTATGGCTGTTTTTGGATGTGTATCTGTATTCTGGTTTGGGACTGCAGTTTGGATACAGTTAGGAGCTAAATCTGGTACAACCATTTTGTCTCCTCAGAGATTAATTTTTTTTTTTTTCACAAAGTCTCTAAAATATTAACATGATCATCTAAAATCTGGGTTATCAGTTAAATGATGAGTATGACCTCAGAAGACAAAAAAGCCTGTTGAATAAGATTTCTGTTCCTGGACTGATTTTCATTGGCCTGATGGTGTTAATCTAACTCATCATGTGTTTGATTTATCTCATTAATTTTTTTGTGTTTCCTCAGGTGGAGGAGTGTCATCTACCTGGTCTGGGCGTGGCTCTGACTCTGGACTATAAACCGGATTCTGCAGACGAGGCCGTCAGTCCTCTG
>NC_043970.1:54589865-54593003 GCF_902148855.1 Sphaeramia orbicularis | reverse complement strand
TGATACCATACAAACACAATAATAGGATCACCATTCGATATTTCATGATACTGTTAAAAAGGCAAGTTTTTTGTTTGTTTCTTTTGTTTTTTAAATGATTATTTCCTGGAAGAATTGAATTCCAGCAGAAATCTGCACAAAAACTAAACACATGTTTATCTGATCCCAACAGGATCTAATGTTCTGTCAGCAAATGTTCAGACTGTGTTCAAACTGAAGTTCTGTTTCACAGACATTCCAGTTTCAGATCCTGTTCAAATGTTCAGGTTCTATTAGTTCACAACTAACATCAGAACAGGATTTGAGTTCAATCCAAACAAAGGAACGAATATTATTGAATAAAAGAGTGTGAAAGAAGAAGAAATAAAATATAAACAAAAAAGAAACACAAAACTGAATTCATTCATTCATTCAAGCTTTATTAAGGACACAAACAAGGTCCACAGGATAAGAGAAAAAAAAAACAATAAAAAAGAGGAAATAGCATAAATCCATCTGTTACTTACACATAAAGGCTCGTTCACCAGTGGGACCACAGGAGAACCTCCACCACATCTGCATTTGAATAAATACCTACAAATATCCACACAGTACTTTTGAATATCACTACAGTACACAGACTCATCCCATTTAACTCCAGTCTGAAGGTTCATGTGTCTGTGAACCACTGCTGTCAAACATGCGCTCCACCACAGTTTCCAGTCCAGCCTGTGGGATGAGTCTGAGAAAAACCGCAAAAGTTACACTGAAGAAATGAACCATCAGTGGTGTCCACATCCTTTTAATTCAGGTTCCACATACACACACATACAGTCCAGTTAGATTTAAACTGGGTCAGAACCAGTAAAATATGATCAGAATAACCGATAAATAATGACAACCCCACATTTCTCTTTGTTTTTTGGTGTAAAAAAGTAAAATTACATGAAAATGTTTCCATTACCAAACTATACTTTACAAAAAATGTGAATAACCTGAACAAATATGAACAAACAGAAATGTCTGAAGAAAAGTAATGCAGTTTGTCCAATATTCTGTCTGTTATTAAATGTTTTGTGTGATTGTAATGCACATGTGTAAATGATAAACTGAGGCAGAATATTGGTCAAATTACACTTGTTTTTCTGAAGACAGTTCCAGTTGTTCCTGTTATTCATATTTTAAGGAAACTTTGTCGATGTAACCTGATCAGAATAGAATTTTACTGTTTTCACTGGTGTTATTGTACTGGTCCGGTCCAGTGCAGATCAGACTGAACTAACAGGAGTCTGACAGAACTGACTTAGAGGCAGTGTCCTCATGTTCAGCTCTTGGTTTTTTTGTGTCTCCCTTTGGCTAAACCCCGCCTCTCCTCACTCTGATTGGCTGAGGTCCGGCTTCTCTGGCACCACTTCTGATTGGTTACTGATCCATTTCGACCCATCCCATTCTACTCCAGTCTGTCAGTGTAACTGTAACTGTAACTAAACCTGCTGTGGATTTACTGCCTGTTGGATGTGCAGAATGAAACTACACTTTAAATATGGAACACAAATAAATACATGAGCTGATTGTTGCTCTTTAACTTTGTCAGCGTGGAGAATCTGACAACAAAATATATGCAGCCATTTTTTTATGTTTATTTGAATGTTTTGGGAGTGTAGATCCATACATTCAATATTTAACCCTTCCATGCATGAATTATCAGAACCTTAATCAAGATTTTTTTCCTCAGTGTTTTTATTCGTCTTTAGGCCTGAAAAAAAACAATGCGATTGAATTTTTTTAATGAATCTTTTTTTCACAGTTACAAAAATGTCCACTCAGCTGGACAGCATGTGTTCAGTTTTTCAAGCAAAGACATATTTTTAAAACCCATCATCATAAACTGATAAACTGTGTGAAAACTATGAAATAAAACATTTTAATGCAGCTACTCTGATGTTCTCTCACATTTGATCATACTCTAAAACTAGTTTTACTCATTCATGGAGATAATACATAAAAAAATAAAAAATAAAATAAAACTTTTTGTTTGAAAAAATTAGCAGTTGATTTCCACTCGAACATGTTCGTGCAGATCAGGTTTATGAAGAACAGTGAAGTTAAAGAACGTTCTGAATGTCAGTGTAGATGATGCAGGAGCGTCCACCGTGTCGGCTGAAGTCCTCCTCAGACCCAGAAAACAACAGTTTCAGCTTTTTTCACTTTATCCCTCTGGTATCCTGTCCACCAGGCCCTCACTAAACACCAGGTGGGTTTTTTCACACACTTGTGGAATAATGTCCAGAATGTTCATACAGTTTGTTTTTAATTCTTTTACACTTTTTTCTATTTCATCAACTTGAGCCGTAAATAAAAATACCAAATACTCAATAAGTGTCACATTTTTAACCCTTTAAATGCCGTGTTTGTAATGGAAACAAACCATTTTTTGGATGCAAAAAAAGAACAAAAAAAAAAGTATGTTTTTCACTATACTCCATATAAAGTGGATCACATATTAGATTTTTTCATCCTGGCATCTGTCAGTGATTAACTCCAACATCGGTTAATTTGCATTATTATTATTTTTGACGCTAGGTCAAAACGTTCAAAAATACTAACATCTGTTACCAAGTGTGCGTAAAAATGCACACCTATAAATCAACTATTAAATATTATATTTTGATTTATTTTCTGCTGTAATTTGATTTTATTTTGGTAAATCCAGCTCAGTCCTATCATACAGATCAAATAATCATTCATTTTACTTTTTTAACCCTTTAAATGATCTCTTTCATCATGATGTCACTACATTTTTTGATGCAAAAAAAACACAAAAATGATTTTTTTTCAAAATACTACATAAAAATTGGATTACATATTATTAGATTTTTTCATCCTGGCATATGTCAATGATTAACAGCACATTACCAACGTTAATAAATTACTTTAGCCCCTCCCCTCTCAAATGAAGCCCAGATCTCAGTAAAAGCAGGAGTTCTGCCTTAAAGGCTTTGGATCCAAAACAGTGGATATAAAGGAAGAAAGAGTGCATTTTCTGCACACTGGGCAGACAGATGCTAGTCTGGTCATTTTCTTTTGTTTACAATGTGCACAGTTTAGTTGGTGGACAGAATTTTACAGATCATGCACAAATGAACAACTTTTGAATTC